>NW_020825486.1:0-66477 GCF_003286085.1 Drosophila persimilis
TCAACAAGGACAAATGCAGCTTCTTCAAACGCAGACTGAAATATTTAGGACACGTCATCAGCGGGAACGGCATACACACGGATCCTGACAAGATCGCCGCAGTGCGCAACCTGAAACCCCCGGCAGGTGTCAAGGAACTTCGCCGATGCATCGGTATGGCCTCCCGGTACCGGCGGTTTGTACCCAACTTTTCCGAAATAGTAGAACCCATGACTGCGTTGTTAAGGAAAGATCGGCAATGGAAATGGTCGGAAGAACAGGAAAAAGCCTTCGAGGAGTTGAAGATCAGGTTAACTGAAGCGCCGGTCCTCGCCTGCCCTGATTTTTCTGAAAAATTCTCATTGCAAACCGACGCTAGCGAACAAGGATTAGGAGCCGTCCTTACACAACAGATAAGGGACGAGGAACGAGTAATAGCCTACGCGAGTCGACGCTTGTCCAAAGCCGAGGAGAACTACTCCGTTACTGAGAATGAATGCTTGGCAATAGTGTGGGCAATCCGCAAGCTGCGCTGTTACTTGGAAGGATACCGATTTGACGTGATCACGGACCATCTCGCCCTCAAATGGATCAACTCGATCGACAACCCCACTGGACGGATAGCACGTTGGGCTTTAGAGCTGCAGCAGTATCAATTCGATATTCACTATCGCCGAGGGAAGCAGAACGTGGTAGCAGATGCACTTTCCCGCCAACCATTGGAGTTACTACATCAAGCTCTGGAGGAGGAGTCACAGTGCAAGAGGATCAGGAAAATGTTGGCGAGAATCAGGCAGCAGCCGGGCAAATATGAAGACTACCGAAGCGAGAGTGGACAACTGTATCGGCGCCTGCACACCGTGCCCGAAGAGGAAGACTCCACCCCATGGAAGCTCTGCGTCGCTGCAGAACATAGACGACGCGTACTAAAAGAATGCCATGACCACCCGACGGCCGGACATCTAGGAATCCGAAAAACAAGCACACGAGTCGCCCAAAAGTACTACTGGCCAGGCCTGTTCCGAGAAGTCGCCAGATACGTTCGCCAATGCGTAGTGTGCCAAAAATACAAGGTGAGTAAGTTCAAACCGGCGGGGGAAAATGTTCACCAGACAAGTTGACGAACCCTTCAGCGTGTTGTGCGCCGACTTCGTTGGGCCGTTGCCCGCTCCAAACATGGAAACACCGTCCTCCTGGTTTTCTTCGACGCGTTTAGTAAGTGGGTCGAACTGGTGCCTCTACGCAAGGCAACTACGCCACACCTGGAAAGATCATTCCGAGAAAGAATCCTAAGCCGCTTTGGTACCCCTCGTACCTTCGTTTGCGACAATGGGGCACAGTTTACCAGCCGATCGTTCAAAGGATTCTGCAAAAGACTAGGGATGGAACTTCAGCATACTGCCCCGTACACTCCCCAACAAAATCCAACAGAACGCGCGAACAGAACAATTAAAACGATGGTGGCGCAATACATCGACGGAAAACAGAACACTTGGGACGAGCTCTTGCCAGAAATCACGCTCGCGATCAACTCAAGCGTGTCCGATTCGACGCGATTCAGCCCCGCGTTTTTGATCCAAGGTCGCGAGCCAAGACTGCCAGGCGCCTTGTATGACGAGGTTACGCCAGGAACGGGAACTAGCATCGCCGACCCGGAGACCAGAGCACGACAGATGAGAGAGGTGTTCGAAATCGTAAAAACAAACTGCGACAAAGCATCAGAGGAGCAAAAACGACATTACAACCTCCGCCGTAGGGAATGGAAACCGGCTATTGGATCCCAAGTGATGTTACGTCGCCACACTCTGTCCAAAGCAGCCGAAGGCTTCGCATCCAAGTTGGCCACGAAATTCGAGGGACCATACCGGGTGACCAAGTTTCTCTCTCCGAATCTCGTCCGATTACAGGTTCTAAACGGACGTAAGCAGCGATCAGCCAGTTTGAACGACCTGAAGGCGTTCTACCCAACCATCGACGAAGATGACGAAAAGACCGACCAGATCAGGACGGACAGCGAAGACGACCCTGACCGAACCAATATACAACAATCTTGATTACAACGCAGATCTACTCGAACCGCCACGACAATGCTGACACCCCGGATACACAGAGACGAAACCAATCAGGAACCCGGATATCTTGCGAGGAACGACGCACCGAACGAGGCGTGCGTGGCTGCTTCTCCTGGACACATCCGCTTCAGGAACCCGGATATCTTGCGAGGAACGACGCACCGAACGAGGCGTGCGTGGCTGCTTCTCCTGGACACATCCGCTTCAGGAACCCGGATATCTTGCGAGGAACGACGCACCGAACGAGGCGTGCGTGGCTGCTTCTCCTGGACACATCCGCTTCAGGAACCCGGATATCTTGCGAGGAACGACGCACCGAACGAGGCGTGCGTGGCTGCTTCTCCTGGACCCATCCGCTTCAGGAACCCGGATATCTTGCGAGGAACGACGCACCGAACGAGGCGTGCGTGGCCGCTTCTCCTGGACCCATCCGCTTCCGGGACCCGGATATCCTTCGAAGAACGACGCACCGAACGAAGCGGGCGTGGCTGTTCCTTCAAGGGCAAACTGCAACCGTGATTGTACCGAAGGGACCAACCAAGGCCGACATTTTGGAGATTCTCATTAAGTCTATAACCGCTCCGCCGCACTCATAGAGTATCAAAGTATTTCTTGCCTGTAGTCAACAAGTCCATTCCTATTCACAGCTCATCGAATGCGAGAGACCCCCGCCGACGGAGAACTACGACAAAAGCCAGGCCGGAGCCCCCAGTCGACTGGGAGATCATCGAGGAACTGATTCTTCGCCCCACTCCGCGAGAATGCCAAGTCCACCCAGAAGTCCTCAGCTGGGAAAATTTATGCGGCGACGTCGTAAGCTGGCCACGCATCGACCAGATCATCGAGGGGCACGATTCAGACCCCGATCACGTCAATATTACAGGAGACGTGGCCACCAACGCCAGGGACCCAAGCCCTGGCAACGTCGCCAGAGCCACGTTCACCCACGCTCAGGGCCCCAGCCAGGTCAACCCCGACCAGGTCGCCGAAGAGCACGCGCAGGGCCCTGGACACGCCACCGTAGGAGAAGCAGCCGACTTCACCGCTCCGGGTCCGAGCCCCGACGAGGGGGCAGAGACCATCACTATCCCTGACGGGCTGCCAGGTGCCACCGCACGCGGATACCGCCAGCAATTCGAGCCGACGGAGTTCGAAAAAGAGATGCTCCGCTGGGAAGAGCCACCGCTTCCGGCACTCTTCGGGGCCCTTGATACGCTCAACCTTCTCGAACGGATAGACGGGTTGGACATCGCCCCCGAAGATGCAGGACTACCGGCCGTCAGCAACTTTGACGCCATCCTGCGTCCCGAAGACATCGCCCCCGAAGATGCAGCACTACCGGCCGTCAGCAACTTTGACGCCATCCTGCGTCCCGAAGACATCGCCACCGAAGATGCAGGACTACCGGCCGTCAGCAACTTTGACGCCATCCTGCGTCCCGAAGACATCGCCCCCGAAGATGCAGGACTACCGGCCGTCAGCAACTTTGACGCCATCCTGCGTCCCGAAGACATCGCCCCCGAAGATGCAGGACTACCGGCCGTCAGCAACTTTGACGCCATCCTGCGTCCCGAAGACATCGCCCCCGAAGATGCAGGACTACCGGCCGTCAGCAACTTTGACGCCATCCTGCGTCCCGAAGACGTCGCCCCCGAAGATGCAGGGCTACCGGCCGTCAGCAACTTTGACGCCATCCTGCGTCCCGAAGATATCGCCACCGAAGACGCAGAGCTACCGGCCGTCTGCGATCTGGACGCCACCCTACATCCCGAAGGCGGCCTTCCGGAGATACCAGAAACGTCGACCCCCAACCCAGCCGTTCGTTGGGTGACTGGGGAGGCGGATTGGAGAGTACGTACGCCCGACGGCCGGCTGCCAGACACCCTGAAAGCCCGGCTCCTGGCACAACTCGTCAACCCGCGGCGTAAAGATGTCCGATTCTTGGCAGAGGCGGACAACACCTTCTTCCAGGTCCACATCAGCAAGACGAGCAAAGTGACTATTCGCTCACGGGCCCCCCGAAGTAAGGAGAGGTTGTGAGGACCCATACTGGGAGCCTCACATAGTAACAAGAGTTAAGTGATTAATAATAAGACAACCTGAAAATATAGTAAGTCGCAATGGAGCGAGATTTGTATTAGTCACAATCATATGCTATGGTAGTAAATAAGCTAGTTAAGTTTTGCATAGCCGGAATCCCGCCAAACGGCCAGCTCACACGGAACAACCGCAAAGAAGACAGCGAGGAGAGAGAGCCATGCTCAGCCGGCAGCAGAGCGGATCTCTTTCGAGAAAGTCCCGTTGGCCCGAAAACGAGCGCTAGGCGTGGGGAGAACGTCGAGCGACCGTGGCGAGAGGAGGAGTCGATTTTTGGCAGCGAGCGAAGACGGAACGTCGCGGACAGTGAAGAGATAAAGAAAAAGTGTCGAACGGCCGCGCGCCAGAGAGGAAAGGAAAAGCATGGACGAGCTGCAGGAACACAGGCGCCGGATCCGCGGGTGAGCTGGCCGATGGCCAAGGTAGTAGTAGGAGTAGAAGGGAGTGCAAGGGGAATCAATCCAATAAAACTTCGATCATATAATTAAGAACTCTTTGGCTTCCATTTGTTTTCTCTGGTCGGACCACCGACTGTGGTCATCTCTCCACCCCCTCCCCTTCCGTTTTCCTGACTGTTTTCGGTCACTACGCTCCCGCTCTGACTCTGGCAACAGGGTTTTACCCTGCCGGAGTGAGAAGTGGTACGCGTTTCGACAGAGGCGCCCCCCCCCCCCCCCTTATCCTTTTCCTTCACCTCCCCGGACCCGCGGCCCACCTCGACCTTGGCAACAGGGGTTTTACCCTGCTGAAGTCGGGGAGTGCAGCGTCTCGGGTGAGTTTCGCGCCGCCCGGCCCAACGCCCGCTTTCCCCCCCCTAATTTCTCCCGAAGGCCCCGTCGTTGACGGCGGCTCGGCGATCCCTGCGCGCCAACGACCCGCCTCCCCCCCCCCCCCCCCCAGTCACAACGTCTCAGCAACTTACAAATAAACTGTAGGTGACCCTGGGCAGACTGAGACTGACCCCAGCCTAGGATCACTAATTTACAGTACATCTTAGAAATCAATTAGGCGGAGGCCCAAGATTGAAATTGTTTTCGTTTTGGAAAGCCAAAGATTGTTTACAACTCGTATAAGAGCTCAATAGAATTGGGTACGTTAACTTGTATGTGTGGATATTTTCTATACGCTTTGTGAGGTTCTAACGACGAGAAAGGTAGAACAAAATAAACGAGGGGGAACGTTGTGAGTTGCTGCGGACACCGCAACTCTACAGTTATACCCGATACTAAGTCAGTATGGCTCTTCTCCGGCAGACGCCGCTAATATTAAACGACACGACAAAGAGTGCGTGCGAGAGAGACAGAAAATCAGTCTGAGCGTGACGTCGGGCGCTGCGTAGCCAGTGCAAATTGATTTGTTTCCTTTCGCTATAAAAATTATCTGATCTGATCCAGATTCAGCAATCTAAAAGATATGGTCGTTATCTAAGATTCTGCGTTTTTAGTTTTCTAAAATCTAAATTCTTTGCGAGGGCGGAAGGGGGTGTGGCGAAATTTTGAAACAAACTCGTCTCGGTCCGATATATTAGGAGTGTGGATACCAAATTTGGTTGCTCTAGCTCTAGCTGAGATCTAGGCGCTAATGTTTTACTCTAAGCAAAGCCGCCTATGCTACGTGTGTGTTAGAGAGAGACAGGGGGAGAAAAAATGAAATTGTTTTCTTGATGCTGGCTATAATAATAATACGATCCAATTCAGATTCCGCATTCTAAAAGATACGGTCATTCTCTACGATTCTGCGTTTTTAGTTTTCTCGAATCTGCAATATTGTGGATGCAACAGATTCTCGTCCTTTGTGGGGGCGGAAGGGGGTGGGGCGAAATTCTGAGATATACGTTTTATAGTGACATCTTAAAGGAGTGTGTGTACCAAATTTGGTTACTCTAGCCTTAATAGTCTCTGAGATTTGTGGTTGCCTCAGATTTTCGTCCTTTGCGGGGGCGGAAGGGGGTGTGGCGAAATTTTGACACAAAACGGTCAAGGTCCGATATCACAGGAGTGTGGATATCAGTGATTGCAGTAAACGAAAGATGTATGTATGTACATATAACTGTTGCGTCCAAATAGCGGTTCACATATGTCTGTATGTGTCGAAATGTATGTATTTATGTGTTTTTAGTTATATTTTATATTTATGCAATTACTAATAAAATGCATGCAATCAAGCTCTACTATATGTATATCATACGTCTGTGCGTAGAATTGAAGGCGATGTGCAATGTTTTCAGCACAAGACACCTCAAAGAGAGATCTGAATGTCTTTTGCTCAGCCTTCAATTTTCTGCACAAATACCTCTGATTCCTATTTTGGATCTTTGAATCCTACTGCTACTTTCCTGTCCTTATCGCAGGGCATCCCTCGGCGGTAGCAGAATTTGCACAAAAATTATTGTTGGCGCGACCGACGCGATGATATTTTACAAAAAAATTGATTGCCGATTGCACACACACACGACGCGGGCAACGAATATGTTTGCATATGTATACTGCAATTTCTTGTGTCACTGTCACTTATTTTTATACCCGATACTCAAAATGAGTATTGGGGTATATTAGATTTGTGGTAAAAGTGGATGTGTGTAACGTCCAGAAGGAATCGTTTCCGACCCTATAAAGTATATATATTCTTGATCAGCATCAATAGCCGAGTCGATTGAGCCCTGTCTGTCTGTCCGTCCGTCCGTCTGTCCGTCCCCTTCAGCGCCTAGTGCTCAAAGACTATAAGAGCTAGAGCAACGATGTTTTGGATCCAGACTTCTGTGATATGTCACTGCTACAAAAATATTTCAAAACTTTGCCCCGCCCACTTCCGCCCCCACAAAGGACGAAAATCTGTGGCATCCACATTTTTAAAGATACGAGAAAACCAAAAACGCAGAATCGTAGAGAATGACCATATCTTTGAGACTGAATCTGAATTGGATCGTATTATTATTATAGCCAGCATCAAGAAAACAATTTCATTTTTTCTCGCCCTGTCTCTCTCTAACACACACGCAGCATAGGCGGCTTTGCTTAGAGTAAAACATTAGCGCCTAGATCTCAGAGACTATAAAAGCTAGAGCAACCAAATTTGGTATCCACACTCCTAATATATCAGACCGAGACGAGTTTGTTTCAAAATTTCGCCACACCCCCTTCCGCCCCCGCAAAGGATGCAAATCTGGGGATATTCACAAATCTCAGAGACTATTATGGCTAGAGTAACCAAATTTAGTATCCGCACTCCTGTTAGATCTCACTATAAAACGTATATCTCAAAATTTCGACCCACCCCCTTCCGCCCCCACAAAGGACGAAAATCTGTAGCATCCACAATATTGCAGATTTGAGAAAACTAAAAACGCAGAATCATAGATAATGACCATATCTATCAGATTGCTGGATCTGCATCAGATCAGATCATTTTTATAGCCAAAAGGAACAAATCAATTTGCACTGGCTACGCAGCGCCCGACGTCACGCTCAGACTGATTTTCTGTCTCTCTCGCACGCACTCTTTGTCGTGTCGTTTAATATTAGCGGCGTCTGCCGGAGGAGAGCCATACGGACTTAGTATCGGGTATAACCGTAGAGTTGCGGTGTCCGGAGCAACTCACAACGTTCCCCCTCGTTCTAGTATCAATCTAGTATTCTTATGAGTGTGTCTAGTACATTTGGTATTTTTTCTACAATAAATCTGCCGGCCCAGGCCCAGGGCCTGATTATCGACGATTTTGCAGGAATTGCTGATAGCTTAGGACGTCCATAAACGCCAGGTTGGCCAACGGTTCTGTGTCGTTCGAATGTTTCGGATTCGGTCATAATTCCGCCTCTTTGGGTGCGACATCTGCCTTTGGCACCGCTGGTGAATTGACATTCGAATCGGCTTCGGATTTGCTTCCGAAGAAAAAATTGGTCAGGATACTCTCCCGCCTCTTGCCGCCGGGATCACCAGTACCCCCGCGGGCTCGACCGCCACTACCACCGCCCCCGTCCATGAAGGGCGTCATTATTTCCATGGGGAAGGGGTAAAGGATACAGCAACGGCGCTCTGCGGCAATCGAGGTGAGAATTTGTAGATGCCTTAGCTGCAGGGTAATCTTGGTACTCCCATTAATTTGTGTTTGCTTTATAAAATATGAAACAAAAAACGGACAAACATTACATGGCAAACAAACATGTTAATCGATACTGCCTGGCATCTTAGCACGGCGTAGCTGTTTTGCCTGCTTGTAACGCTTGCCGTCTCCCCCACCATCGTTACGATCTTGCTCTTGTTTTTGACCGTCCTTGATCATGACAGTGGGACCAATGTGCTGCTCTAATTGCTCCACGGAGTTGAAGTGTCCATCACCACCTCCATCGTTACGAGCCCGACGTTGCTTGTGGCCGGCCTTGACCATGGCTGTCTTCTTAATTGGCTGCTTGATTTGCTCCATGGAGTTTTGCTTGCCGTCTCCAGCGCCTACTTTACGATCGTTTCCTTGCTTATAGCCGTCCTTAATCATGGAAGTGGGACCAATGTCCTGCTCGACTTGTCCCACCGAGTTGCACTTTGCGTCTCCACCACCATAGTTGCGACCACGCCCTTGCTTACGACCGCCCTTGACCATGACAGTTGTCCCAATGTGCTGCTCGTCTCCAGCTTCTTCGTAACGATCACGCTTTTGTTGTTTGGCGGACACGTTGGAACTGTCGCCAGTATCCCGCTCGAAGTGCACCATCGACTTTAGCTTGAAGTGGAGCTCGTTGGCGAACTCGTGATCAGACTTCCGGTTTTAAAATGAAGTTCCTATAAAAATTAAACCAAAATGAAACCAATAAAATGGATGAAATACAAGAAAAAGGAATCCGGGGGAAAGAAGAAAGGGCAGTCGAAGAAAACTGGGAGTGAGAAAAAGTAAGGGAAAAGTATGGATACCCTTTGAAACGAAAGAAGAAAACCAGCTCCCTCTCACAGTCTGGCTTAGCACTTATTATAGGTTTTCATTATTTTTAGTCACTCAGTCAACGAATAAGTCCCAAAAAAACTACACAATAGTCTGGTCATTTGCGGCAGCAAATCAGTCGCTCGCCGAGCTGTTGAACACGTCCGCGCCAGAGGCTGGCCTGCGGATAACCGGAACACCAACGCATTCTCCTCCACTCCAAGCTGGCCTGTAGGTCCCCAAGGGGCAGATACTTTAGAGGTTACTTCTTTGCCAGTCTAAAGATATTTACATTCAAAACGTTTTGAGCATCCAGTTTCTCGTTCAGCCCACGATCGCGCCCCTGGATGCGTGCGAGAGAGACAGAAAATCAGTCTGAGCGTGACGTCGGGCGCTGCGTAGCCAGTGCAAATTGATTTGTTTCCTTTCGCTATAAAAATTATCTGATCTGATCCAGATTCAGCAATCTAAAAGATATGGTCGTTATCTAAGATTCTGCGTTTTTAGTTTTCTAAAATCTAAATTCTTTGCGAGGGCGGAAGGGGGTGTGGCGAAATTTTGAAACAAACTCGTCTCGGTCCGATATATTAGGAGTGTGGATACCAAATTTGGTTGCTCTAGCTCTAGCTGAGATCTAGGCGCTAATGTTTTACTCTAAGCAAAGCCGCCTATGCTACGTGTGTGTTAGAGAGAGACAGGGGGAGAAAAAATGAAATTGTTTTCTTGATGCTGGCTATAATAATAATACGATCCAATTCAGATTCCGCAGTCTAAAAGATATGGTCATTCTCTACGATTCTGCGTTTTTAGTTTTCTCGAATCTGCAATATTGTGGATGCAACAGATTCTCGTCCTTTGTGGGGGCGGAAGGGGGTGGGGCGAAATTCTGAGATATACGTTTTATAGTGACATCTTAAAGGAGTGTGTGTACCAAATTTGGTTACTCTAGCCTTAATAGTCTCTGAGATTTGTGGTTGCCTCAGATTTTCGTCCTTTGCGGGGGCGGAAGGGGGTGTGGCGAAATTTTGACACAAAACGGTCAAGGTCCGATATCACAGGAGTGTGGATACCAGTGATTGCAGTAAACGAAAGATGTATGTATGTACATATAACTGTTGCGTCCAAATAGCGGTTCACATATGTCTGTATGTGTCGAAATGTATGTATTTATGTGTTTTTAGTTATATTTTATATTTATGCAATTACTAATAAAATGCATGCAATCAAGCTCTACTATATGTATATCATACGTCTGTGCATAGAATTGAAGGCGATGTGCAATGCTTTCAGCACAAGACACCTCAAAGAGAGATCTGAATGTCTTTTGCTCAGCCTTCAATTTTCTGCACAAATACCTCTGATTCCTATTTTGGATCTTTGAATCCTACTGCTACTTTCCTGTCCTTATCGCAGGGCATCCCTCGGCGGTAGCAGAATTTGCACAAAAATTATTGTTGGCGCGTCCGACGCGATGATATTTTACAAAAAAATTGATTGCCGATTGCACACACACACGACGCGGGCAACGAATATGTTTGCATATGTATACTGCAATTTCTTGTGTCACTGTCACTTATTTTTATACCCGATACTCAAAATGAGTATTGGGGTATATTAGATTTGTGGTAAAAGTGGATGTGTGTAACGTCCAGAAGGAATCGTTTCCGACCCTATAAAGTATATATATTCTTGATCAGCATCAATAGCCGAGTCGATTGAGCCCTGTCTGTCTGTCCGTCCGTCCGTCTGTCCGTCCCCTTCAGCGCCTAGTGCTCAAAGACTATAAGAGCTAGAGCAACGATGTTTTGGATCCAGACTTCTGTGATATGTCACTGCTACAAAAATATTTCAAAACTATGCCCCGCCCACTTCCGCCCCCACAAAGGACGAAAATCTGTGGCATCCACATTTTTAAAGATACGAGAAAACCAAAAACGCAGAATCGTAGAGAATGACCATATCTTTTAGACTGAATCTGAATTGGATCGTATTATTATTATAGCCAGCATCAAGAAAACAATTTCATTTTTTCTCGCCCTGTCTCTCTAACACACACGCAGCATAGGCGGCTTTGCTTAGAGTAAAACATTAGCGCCTAGATCTCAGAGACTATAAAAGCTAGAGCAACCAAATTTGGTATCCACACTCCTAATATATCAGACCGAGACGAGTTTGTTTCAAAATTTCGCCACACCCCCTTCCGCCCCCGCAAAGGATGCAAATCTGGGGATATTCACAAATCTCAGAGACTATTATGGCTAGAGTAACCAAATTTAGTATCCGCACTCCTGTTAGATCTCACTATAAAACGTATATCTCAAAATTTCGACCCACCCCCTTCCGCCCCCACAAAGGACGAAAATCTGTAGCATCCACAATATTGCAGATTTGAGAAAACTAAAAACGCAGAATCATAGATAATGACCATATCTATCAGATTGCTGGATCTGCATCAGATCAGATCATTTTTATAGCCAAAAGGAACAAATCAATTTGCACTGGCTACGCAGCGCCCGACGTCACGCTCAGACTGATTTTCTGTCTCTCTCGCACGCACTCTTTGTCGTGTCGTTTAATATTAGCGGCGTCTGCCGGAGGAGAGCCATACGGACTTAGTATCGGGTATAACCGTAGAGTTGCGGTGTCCGGAGCAACTCACAACGTTCCCCCTCGTTCTAGTATCAATCTAGTATTCTTATGAGTGTGTCTAGTACATTTGGTATTTTTTCTACAATAAATCTGCCGGCCCAGGCCCAGGGCCTGATTATCGACGATTTTGCAGGAATTGCTGATAGCTTAGGACGTCCATAAACGCCAGGTTGGCCAACGGTTCTGTGTCGTTCGAATGTTTCGGATTCGGTCATAATTCCGCCTCTTTGGGTGCGACATCTGCCTTTGGCACCGCTGGTGAATTGACATTCGAATCGGCTTCGGATTTGCTTCCGAAGAAAAAATTGGTCAGGATACTCTCCCGCCTCTTGCCGCCGGGATCACCAGTACCCCCGCGGGCTCGACCGCCACTACCACCGCCCCCGTCCATGAAGGGCGTCATTATTTCCATGGGGAAGGGGTAAAGGATACAGCAACGGCGCTCTGCGGCAATCGAGGTGAGAATTTGTAGATGCCTTAGCTGCAGGGTAATCTTGGTACTCCCATTAATTTGTGTTTGCTTTATAAAATATGAAACAAAAAACGGACAAACATTACATGGCAAACAAACATGTTAATCGATACTGCCTGGCATCTTAGCACGGCGTAGCTGTTTTGCCTGCTTGTAACGCTTGCCGTCTCCCCCACCATCGTTACGATCTTGCTCTTGTTTTTGACCGTCCTTGATCATGACAGTGGGACCAATGTGCTGCTCTAATTGCTCCACGGAGTTGAAGTGTCCATCACCACCTCCATCGTTACGAGCCCGACGTTGCTTGTGGCCGGCCTTGACCATGGCTGTCTTCTTAATTGGCTGCTTGATTTGCTCCATGGAGTTTTGCTTGCCGTCTCCAGCGCCTACTTTACGATCGTTTCCTTGCTTATAGCCGTCCTTAATCATGGAAGTGGGACCAATGTCCTGCTCGAATTGTCCCACCGAGTTGCACTTTCCGTCTCCACCACCATAGTTGCGACCACGCCCTTGCTTACGACCGCCCTTGACCATGACAGTTGTCCCAATGTGCTGATCGTCTCCAGCTTCTTCGTAACGATCACGCTTTTGTTGTTTGGCGGACACGTTGGAACTGTCGCCAATATCCCGCTCGAAGAGCACCATCGACTTTAGCTTGAAGTTGAGCTCGTTGGCGAAGTCGTGATCAGACTTCCGGTTTTAAAATGAAGTTCCTATAAAAATTAAACCAAAATGAAACCAATAAAATGGATGAAATACAAGAAAAAGGAATCCGGGGGAAAGAAGAAAGGGCAGTCGAAGAAAACTGGGAGTGAGAAAAAGTAAGGGAAAAGTATGGATACCCTTTGAAACGAAAGAAGAAAACCAGCTCCCTCTCACAGTCTGGCTTAGCACTTATTATAGGTTTTCATTATTTTTAGTCACTCAGTCAACGAATAAGTCCCAAAAAAAACTACACAATAGTCTGGTCATTTGCGGCAGCAAATCAGTCGCTCGCCGAGCTGTTGAACACGTCCGCGCCAGAGGCTGGCCTGCGGATAACCGGAACACCAACGCATTCTCCTCCACTCCAAGCTGGCCTGTAGGTCCCCAAGGGGCAGATACTTTAGAGGTTACTTCTTTGCCAGTCTAAAGATATTTACATTCAAAACGTTTTGAGCATCCAGTTTCTCGTTCAGCCCACGATCGCGCCCCTGGATCATATCGTTGTAGATGGGAACAGCATTGCCATCGTCTAGGGTGAGGTCTTCGATCACGTGCCGGTTGCCACGATGTGCCCCCTTCGATTGGGGGAGAAGTAAAATGTTAAACTAGATGTGTAGTGTGTGGTATGAGGTGCTCGTCTGTGATTGTGTGTGATTGTGAAATCCAAACGAGTATCTCGTCTGACACTTCAGGCAGTGACTGAACAAAAATATTATACGACATAGTAGTATCTTTCTGTGTCGTTTGAATGTTTCGGATTCTGTCATAATTCCGCCGCTTTGGGTGCGACATCTGCCTTTGGCACCGCTGGTGAATTGACATTCGAATCGGCTTCGGATTTGCTTCCGAAGAAAAAATTGGTCAGGATACTCTCCCGCCTCTTGCCGCCGGGATCACCAGTACCCCCGCGGGCTCGACCGCCACTACCACCGCCCCCGTCCATGAAGGGCGTCATTATTTCCATGGGGAAGGGGTAAAGGATACAGCAACGGCGCTCTGCGGCAATCGAGGTGAGAATTTGTAGATGCCTTAGCTGCAGGGTAATCTTGGTACTCCCATTAATTTGTGTTTGCTTTATAAAATATGAAACAAAAAACGGACAAACATTACATGGCAAACAAACATGTTACGCTGTTTTGCTGTTTCGCTGTTTTGCTTGCTTGTAACGCTTGCCGTCTCCCCCACCATCATTACGATCTTGCTCTTGTTTTTGACCGTCCTTGATCATGACAGTGGGACCAATGTGATGCTCTAATTGCTCCACGGAGTTGAATTATCCATCACCACCTCCATCGTTACGAGCACGACGTTGCTTGTGGCCGGCCTTGACCATGGCTGTCTTCTTAATTGGCTGCTTGATTTGCTCCATGGAGTTTTGCTTGCCGTCTCCAGCGCCTACTTTACGATCGTTTCCTTGCTTATAGCCGTCCTTAATCATGGAAGTGGGACCAATGTCCTGCTCGACTTGTCCCACCGAGTTGCACTTTGCGTCTCCACCACCATAGTTGCGACCACGCCCTTGCTTACGACCGCCCTTGACCATGACAGTTGTCCCAATGTGCTGCTCGTCTCCAGCTTCTTCGTAACGATCACGCTTTTGTTGTTTGGCGGACACGTTGGAACTGTCGCCAATATCCCGCTCGAGTGCACCATCGACTTTAGCTTGAAGTGGAGCTCGTTGGCGAATTCGTGATCAGACTTCCGGTTTTAAAATGAAGTTCCTATAAAAATTAAACCAATAAAATGGATGAAATACAAGAAAAAGGAATCCGGGGGAAAGAAGAAAGGGCAGTCGAAGAAAACTAAGGGGAAAACGATGGGGAAAATCAGGGAATAATTGCAGGCGGGGAAGAGAATGTGGGAGTGAGAAAAAGTAAGGGAAAAGTATGGATACCCTTTGAAACGAAAGAAGAAAACCAGCTCTCTCTCACAGTGTGGCTTAGCGTTTATTATAGGTTTTCATTATTTTTAGTCACTCAGTCAACGAATAGAAATAAGTCCCAAAAAAACTACACAATAGTCTGGTCATTTGCGGCAGCAAATCAGTCGCTCGCCGAGCTGTTGAACACGTCCGCGCCAGAGGCTGGCCTTCGGATAACCGGAACACCAACGCATTCTCCTCCACTCCAAGCTGGCCTGTAGGTCCCCAAGGGGCAGATACTTTAGAGGTTACTTCTTTGCCAGTCTAAAGATATTTACATTCAAAACGTTTTGAGCATCCAGTTTCTCGTTCAGCCCACGATCGCGCCCCTGGATCATATCGTTGTAGATGGGAACAGCATTGCCATCGTCTAGGGTGAGGTCCTCGATCACGTGCCGGTTGCCACGAAGTGCCCCCTTCGATTGGGGGAGAAGTAAAATGTTAAACTAGATGTGTAGTGTGTAGTATGTAGTGCTCGTCTGTGATTGTGTGTGATTGTGAAATCCAAACGAGTATCTCGTCTGACACTTCAGGCAGTGACTGAACAAAAATATTATACGACATAGTAGTATCTTTCTGTGTCGTTTGAATGTTTCGGATTCTGTCATAATTCCGCCGCTTTGGGTGCGACATCTGCCTTTGGCACCGCTGGTGAATTGACATTCGAATCGGCTTCGGATTTGCTTCCGAAGAAAAAATTGGTCAGGATACTCTCCCGCCTCTTGCCGCCGGGATCACCAGTACCCCGCGGGCTCGACCGCCACTACCACCGCCCCCGTCCATGAAGGGCGTCATTATTTCCATGGGGAAGGGGTAATGGATACAGCAACGGCGCTCTGCGGCAATCGAGGTGAGAATTTGTAGATGCCTTAGCTGCAGGGTAATCTTGTTACTCCCATTAATTTGTGTTTGCTTTATAAAATATGAAACAAAAAACGGACAAACATTACATGGCAAACAAACATGTTAATCGATACTGTCTGGCATCTTAGCACGGCATCGCTGTTTTGCCTGTTTGTAACGCTTGCAGTCTCCCCCACCATCGTTACGATCTGGCTCTTGTTTTTGACCGTCCTTGATCATGACAGTGGGACCAATGTGCTGCTCTAATTGTCCCACCGAGTTGCACTTTCCGTCTCCACCACCATAGTTGCGACCACGCCCTTGCTTACGACCGCCCTTGACGATGACAGTTGTCTCAATGTGCTGCTCGTCTCCAGCTTCTTCGTAACGATCACGCTTTTGTTGTTTGGCGGACACGTTGGAACTGTCGCCAATATCCCGCTCGAAGTGCACCATCGACTTTAGCTTGAAGTGGAGCTCGTTGGCGAAGTCGTGATCAGACTTCCGGTTTTAAAATGAAGTTCCTATAAAAATTAAACCAAAATTAAACCAATAAAATGGATGAAATACAAGAAAAAGGAATCCGGGGGAAAGAAGAAAGGGCAGTCGAAGAAAACTGGGAGTGAGAAAAAGTAAGGGAAAAGTATGGATACCCTTTGAAACAAAAGAAGAAAACCAGCTCCCTCTCACAGTGTGGCTTAGCACTTATTATAGGTTTTCATTATTTTTAGTCACTCAGTCAACGAATAGAAATAAGTCCCAACAAAAACTACACAATAGTCTGGTCACGCAACATCTAGTTTTTGGGACTTATTTCTATTCGTTGACTGAGTGACTAAAAATAATGAAAACCTATAATAAGTGCTAAGCCACACTGTGAGAGGGAGCTGGTTTTCTTCTCTTACTTTTTCTCACTCCCACATTCTCTTCCCCGCCTGCAATTATTCCAATTTTCCCCATCGTTTTCCCCTTAGTTTTCTTCGACTGCCCTTTCTTCTTTCCCCCGGATTCCTTTTTCTTGTATTTCATCCATTTTATTGGTTTAATTTTGGTTTAATTTTTATAGGAACTTCATTTTAAAACCGGAAGTCTGATCACGACTTCGCCAACGAGCTCCACTTCAAGCTAAAGTCGATGGTGCACTTCGAGCGGGATATTGGCGACAGTTCCAACGAAGCTGGAGACGAGCAGCACATTGGGACAACTGTCATCGTCAAGGGCGGTCGTAAGCAAGGGCGTGGTCGCAACTATGGTGGTGGAGACGGAAAGTGCAACTCGGTGGGACAATTAGAGCAGCACATTGGTCCCACTGTCATGATCAAGGACGGTCAAAAACAAGAGCCAGATCGTAACGATGGTGGGGGAGACTGCAAGCGTTACAAGCAGGCAAAACAGCGACGCCGTGCTAAGATGCCAGACAGTATCGATTAACATGTTTGTTTGCCATGTAATGTTTGTCCGTTTTTTGTTTCATACTTTATAAAGCAAACACAAATTAATGGGAGTACCAAGATTACCCTGCAGCTAAGGCATCTACAAATTCTCACCTCGATTGCCGCAGAGCGCCGTTGCTGTATCCTTTACCCCTTCCCCATGGAAATAATGACACCCTTCATGGACGGGGGCGGTGGTGGTGGCGGTCGAGCCCGCGGGGGTACTGGTGATCCCGGCGGCAAGAGGCGGGAGAGTATCCTGACCAATTTTTTCTTCGGAAGCAAATCCGAAGCCGATTCGAATGTCAATTCAACAGCGGTGCCAACGGCAGATGTCGCACCCAAAGAGGCGGAATTATGACCGAATCCGAAACATTCGAAAGACACAGAACCGTTGGCCAACCTGGCGTTTATGGACGTCCTAAGCTATCAGCAATTCCTGCAAAATCGTCGATAATCAGGCCCTGGGCCTGGGCCGGCAGATTTATTGTAGAAAAAATACCAAATGTACTAGACACACTCATAAGAATACTAGATTGATACTAGAAAAATCACATAAAATATAGCCTACTATGTCGTATAATATTTTTGTTTTTATCCTACTATGTACTCGAAAACATATCTCATGGAGAAAAGCAGTCACTGCCTGAAGTGTCAGACGAGATACTCGTTTGGATTTCACAATCACACACAATCACAGACGAGCACTACATACTGCACACTACACATCTAGTTTAACATTTTACTTCTCCCCCAATCGAAGGGGGCACTTCGTGGCAACCGGCACGTGATCGAGGACCTCACCCTAGACGATGGCAATGCTGTTCCCATCTACAACGATATGATCCAGGGGCGCGATCGTGGGCTGAACGAGAAACTGGATGCTCAAAACGTTTTGAATGTAAATATCTTTAGACTGGCAAAGAAGTAACCTCTAAAGTATCTGCCCCTTGGGGACCTACAGGCCAGCTTGGAGTGGAGGAGATTGCGTTGGTGTTCCGGTTATCCGAAGGCCAGCCTCTGGCGCGGACGTGTTCAACAGCTCGGCGAGCGAGTGTGTGCCTTCCGACTGATTTGTTGCCGCAAATGACCAGACTATTGTGTAGTTTTTGTTGGGACTTATTTCTATTCGTTGACTGAGTGACTAAAAATAATGAAAACCTATAATAAACGCTAAGCCACACTGTGAGAGGGAGCTGGTTTTCTTCTCTTACTTTTTCTCACTCCCACATTCTCTTCCCCGCCTGCAATTATTCCGATTTTCCCCATCGTTTTCCCCTTAGTTTTCTTCGACTGCCCTTTCTTCTTTCCCCCGGATTCCTTTTTCTTGTATTTCATCCATTTTATTGGTTTCATTTTGGTTTAATTTTTATAAGAACTTCATTTTAAAACCGGAAGTCTGATCACGAGTTCGCCAACGAGCTCCACTTCAAGCTAAAGTCGATGGTGCACTTCGAGCGGGATACTGGCGACAGTTCCAACGTGTCCGCCAAACAACAAAAGCGTGATCGTTACGAAGAAGCTGGAGACGAGCAGCACATTGGGACAACTGTCATGGTCAAGGGCGGTCGTAAGCAAGGGCGTGGTCGCAACTATGGTGGTGGAGACGCAAAGTGCAACTCGGTGGGACAATTCGAGCAGGACATTGGTCCCACTTCCATGATTAAGGACGGCTATAAGCAAGGAAACGATCGTAAAGTAGGCGCTGGAGACGGCAAGCAAAACTCCATGGAGCAAATCAAGCAGCCAATTAAGAAGACAGCCATGGTCAAGGCCGGCCACAAGCAACGTCGTGCTCGTAACGATGGAGGTGGTGATGGATAATTCAACTCCGTGGAGCAATTAGAGCATCACATTGGTCCCACTGTCATGATCAAGGACGGTCAAAAACAAGAGCAAGATCGTAATGATGGTGGGGGAGACGGCAAGCGTTACAAGGAAGCAAAACAGCTACGCCGTGCTAAGATGCCAGACAGTATCGATTAACATGTTTGTTTGCCATGTAATGTTTGTCCGTTTTTTGTTTCATATTTTATAAAGCAAACACAAATTAATGGGAGTACCAAGATTACCCTGCAGCTAAGGCATCTACAAATTCTCACCTCGATTGCCGCAGAGCGCCGTTGCTGTATCCTTTACCCCTTCCCCATGGAAATAATGACGCCCTTCATGGACGGGGGCGGTGGTAGTGGCGGTCGAGCCCGCGGGGGTACTGGTGATCCCGGCGGCAAGAGGCGGGAGAGTATCCTGACCAATTTTTTCTTCGGAAGCAAATCCGAAGCCGATTCGAATGTCAATTCACCAGCGGTGCCAAAGGCAGATGTCGCACCCAAAGCGGCGGAATTATGACAGAATCCGAAACATTCAAACGACACAGAAAGATACTACTATGTCGTATAATATTTTTGTTCAGTCACTGCCTGAAGTGTCAGACGAGATACTCGTTTGGATTTCACAATCACACACAATCACAGACGAGCACTACATACTACACACTACACATCTAGTTTAACATTTTACTTCTCCCCCAATCGAAGGGGGCACTTCGTGGCAACCGGCACGTGATCGAGGACCTCACCCTAGACGATGGCAATGCTGTTCCCATCTACAACGATATGATCCAGGGGCGCGATCGTGGGCTAAACGAGAAACTGGATGCTCAAAACGTTTTGAATGTAAATATCTTTAGACTGGCAAAGAAGTAACCTCTAAAGTATCTGCCCCTTGGGGACCTACAGGCCAGCTTGGAGTGGAGGAGAATGCGTTGGTGTTCCGGTTATCCGCAGGCCAGCCTCTGGCGCGGACGTGTTCAACAGCTCGGCGAGCGACTGATTTGCTGCCGCAAATGACCAGACTATTGTGTAGTTTTTTTGGGACTTATTCGTTGACTGAGTGACTAAAAATAATGAAAACCTATAATAAGTGCTAAGCCAGACTGTGAGAGGGAGCTGGTTTTCTTCTTTCGTTTCAAAGGGTATCCATACTTTTCCCTTACTTTTTCTCACTCCCAGTTTTCTTCGACTGCCCTTTCTTCTTTCCCCCGGATTCCTTTTTCTTGTATTTTATCCATTTTATTGGTTTCATTTTGGTTTAATTTTTATAGGAACTTCATTTTAAAACCGGAAGTCTGATCACGACTTCGCCAACGAGCTCCACTTCAAGCTAAAGTCGATGGTGCACTTCGAGCGGGATACTGGCGACAGTTCCAACGTGTCCGCCAAACAACAAAAGCGTGATCGTTACGAAGAAGCTGGAGACGAGCAGCACATTGGGACAACTGTCATGGTCAAGGGCGGTCGTAAGCAAGGGCGTGGTCGCAACTATGGTGGTGGAGACGCAAAGTGCAACTCGGTGGGACAATTCGAGCAGGACATTGGTCCCACTTCCATGATTAAGGACGGCTATAAGCAAGGAAACGATCGTAAAGTAGGCGCTGGAGACGGCAAGCAAAACTCCATGGAGCAAATCAAGCAGCCAATTAAGAAGACAGCCATGGTCAAGGCCGGCCACAAGCAACGTCGGGCTCGTAACGATGGAGGTGGTGATGGACACTTCAACTCCGTGGAGCAATTAGAGCAGCACATTGGTCCCACTGTCATGATCAAGGACGGTCAAAAACAAGAGCAAGATCGTAACGATGGTGGGGGAGACGGCAAGCGTTACAAGCAGGCAAAACAGCTACGCCGTGCTAAGATGCCAGGCAGTATCGATTAACATGTTTGTTTGCCATGTAATGTTTGTCCGTTTTTTGTTTCATATTTTATAAAGCAAACACAAATTAATGGGAGTACCAAGATTACCCTGCAGCTAAGGCATCTACAAATTCTCACCTCGATTGCCGCAGAGCGCCGTTGCTGTATCCTTTACCCCTTCCCCATGGAAATAATGACGCCCTTCATGGACGGGGGCGGTGGTAGTGGCGGTCGAGCCCGCGGGGGTACTGGTGATCCCGGCGGCAAGAGGCGGGAGAGTATCCTGACCAATTTTTTCTTCGGAAGCAAATCCGAAGCCGATTCGAATGTCAATTCACCAGCGGTGCCAAAGGCAGATGTCGCACCCAAAGAGGCGGAATTATGACCGAATCCGAAACATTCGAACGACACAGAACCGTTGGCCAACCTGGCGTTTATGGACGTCCTAAGCTATCAGCAATTCCTGCAAAATCGTCGATAATCAGGCCCTGGGCCTGGGCCGGCAGATTTATTGTAGAAAAAATACCAAATGTACTAGACACACTCATAAGAATACTAGATTGATACTAGAAAAATCACATAAAATATAGCCTACTATGTCGTATAATATTTTTGTTTTTATCCTACTATGTACTCGAAAACATATCTCATGGAGAAAAGCAGTCACTGCCTGAAGTGTCAGACGAGATACTCGTTTGGATTTCACAATCACACACAATCACAGACGAGCACTACATACTACACACTACACATCTAGTTTAACATTTTACTTCTCCCCCAATCGAAGGGGGCACTTCGTGGCAACCGGCACGTGATCGAGGACCTCACCCTAGACGATGGCAATGCTGTTCCCATCTACAACGATATGATCCAGGGGCGCGATCGTGGGCTGAACGAGAAACTGGATGCTCAAAACGTTTTGAATGTAAATATCTTTAGACTGGCAAAAAGCAATATTTGTTTCTCGTCTTATTCCTGAGGCTACAACGGAGGATGTTAAACAACATCTTTCCTCTAAACTTAACACTTCGCCTGTTGATATAGTTGTGACTAAATTTACATTTAAACATAAGCGCAACATATCATTTAAAATTCTTCTCCCTGATTCTTTACTATCCAGTTCTCTAGAACCGTCAATATGGGCTGAGCATACAATTGTGCATGAGTTCCTTCTCAAAGATTCGAACTCGAATCCAAGAATTACCGAACATGCTCCAAAAAACTGATGTACTATTTTTCCATGCACTATCAGAACGTTCGTAGTTTGCTGGGAAAATTGCGTCAAATTCATACTAATAGCGCGTCCTTTGATTTCGATGCCATCGCGTTTACCGAAACCTGGCTTAACTCCTCTGTCAATGATCATGAAATTTTCATTGATAGTTACACTATTTATAGAATGGACCGCCCATCTTTTGCAGGTGGGGTTCTGATTGCAGTTAAATCTGTTTTCTCATATGAGTTATTCCCATTCAATAACATTCACGGAATTGAATTTGTTGCAGTCAAAGTTCGTGTTGGCTCCGCATTTTTCTATTTAACCTGCTCTTACATTCCTCCCAGGTCTGATGCTGAGCTTTACTTACACCACCTCTCAGCAATTAATATTGTTGTTTCTGCATTAGGGTGCAATGATCGAATTATTGTCATGGGGGACTTTAACCTCCCATTTCTTTCTTGGCTGCCTTGTGATGACGCTAACCTGTTGTTTCCCAATTGCCATAATGACTTTATTCCAAATTTAGTCCAAATTAGTGCCGTTAAAAACATTAGGGAGAGACTTCTTGACCTCGTGCTGACAGTTCCATGGCTCCTTGTCACATAAAGTGTTTTCGCAAAATAAACTTTATCGATTTGGATCTACATCTCTCGCGTGTTGATTGCTCGTTTCTTTATTCATTACCGAACATAGATGCAACTGTTAACTCGTTTTATAGTTATATTTACTCCGCCCTTAATACGTTTGTTCCAGACATCACTGTACCTGTATCGTCCTGCCTGGTTCTCCAAGTATTTGTCATACTTAAAAAATAATAAATCCCGGCTCTATAAAAAGTACCAGAAGTCGGGCTCCACGTTGGCCTTAGCTCTATACTCCTCCGCTCGCTCTCTGTTCCTTGCCGTCAATAGTCAGTGTTATAATCATTACCTTTCACAATGTAGTAGTAACTTTCGTAGTGATCCTAAAAAATTCTATTCGTTCGTTAACTCTAAGCGCAAGAGTTTTTCCTCCGTCCCTTCATTACCAGAACAAAACAGAAGCTTCTGCTGTTGGTATTGCAAATTTATTCGCTAACTTTTTCCAAACAACGTACTCGTCTCATATTTACAACGCATCCACTCCGTATCCGTACCAGCTACCTCAAGCTAACAGCATTTTTCTGCCCTTTTTCGAGGAAAGCGTTGTTCTGGAAAGTTTGTCATCTATGGACATATCGTTTTCTGCGGGTCCAGATAAGGTACCAAGTTGCATCTTGTTAGTTAGTTTTTACGGACTTCAGCAAGGCATTCGATTCTGTGAACCATGCTCTGCTTATTCACAAGCTCTCTTTATTAGGGTTCCCAACGAATCTTCTAGATTGGATTTTGTCCTATCTCTCTAACCGTACTCAACGTGTTTTGTTTTCTAACGTGTTGTCAAATACTGTTAATGTTACTTCAGGTGTGCCACAGGGAAGTCATCTGGGCCCGCTTCTATTTATTTTATTTGTGAATGACCTTCCTCAAGTTATAACATACTCTACTACACTAATGTATGCTGATGATGTCAAAATCTGTCTTTCTTACTCTGATTGGTATTTGCACACACGCCTTCAACTTGATCTAAGTGAACTACTATTGTGGTGTTCAACTAATCTTCTTTTTCTGAACCTTTCCAAATGCAAACTTATGACATTTTACCGTCGCGCTCCTCATTTTGTCCCATATGTTCTAGGACATCATGTCCTTGAGCGAATTTCGCGTTCAAATGACCTCGGAGTCCTTTTTGATCATAAGATGTGTTTTAACACCCATATAGCTGCAACTGTAAATAAAGCTAAGGGTGTTTTAGCGTTCATCAAGCGTTGGTCCAAGGAATTTGACGACCCGTACGTTACGAAACAACTGTACATCTCGTTAGTACGTCCTATATTGGAGTATTGTTCTTGTGTGTGGAGCCCGCAGTATAAAGAACAGCAGGCTGTTATTGAATCCGTGCAAAAGCAATTTTTAATTTTTGCCCTTCGGAACTTTAACTGGGACTCAGGTAGAATCTTGCCACCCTACCGGTCTAGGCTACATCTTATTGACCTGCCGTCGTTGCACCATCGCAGAATATGCAATGGCGTAATGTTCGTGCACAAGCTCCTTCTTGGGACTGTTGACTCCCAAGCTCTCTTGGGTCAGATTGACTTGGCCGTTCCATCTAGACCTACCCGTACTTTTAGGCCTAATTTTTCTGATCATGAACCTTTTAGGGTTTTCTGCCATAATTATAACTCCCTCTGTCAAACCCTATCCCCTGAACTGTCTCTTAAACTAATTGCATGCAATATTTATAATCATTTAAATTTAGCTAACTTTTAACTTATCTTTTTCCGCCTTTAGTAACTAAGTACCATTATTAACAGATAATTGTTAATTTAATAAATAAATAAAAAAAAAGAAGTAACCTCTAAAGTATCTGCCCCTTGGGGACCTACAGGCCAGTTCGGAGTGGCGAATGCGTTGGTGTTCCGGTTATCCGCAGGCCAGCCTCTGGCGCGGACGTGTTCAACAGCTCGGCGAGCGAGTGTGTGCCTTCCGACTGATTTGTTGCCGCAAATGACCAGACTATTGTGTAGTTTTTTTGGGACTTATTTCTATTCGTTGACTGAGTGACTAAAAATAATGAAAACCTATAATAAGTGCTAAGCCACACTGTGAGAGGGAGCTGGTTTTCTTCTTTCGTTTCAAAGGGTATCCATACTTTCCCTTACTTTTTCTCACTCCCACATTCTCTTCCCCGCCTGCAATTATTCCCTGATTTTCCCCATCGTTTTCCCCTTAGTTTTCTTCGACTGCCCTTTCTTCTTTCCCCCGGATTCCTTTTTCTTGTATTTCATGCATTTTATTGGTTTAATTTTGGTTTAATTTTTATAGGAACTTCATTTTAAAACCGGAAGTCTGATCACGAGTTCGCCAACGAGCTCCACTTCAAGCTAAAGTCGATGGTGCACTTCGAGCGGGATATTGGCGACAGTTCCAACGTGTCCGCCAAACAACAAAAGCGTGATCGTTACGAAGAAGCTGGAGACGAGCAGCACATTGGGACAACTGTCATGGTCAAGGGCGGTCGTAAGCAAGGGCGTGGTCGCAACTATGGTGGTGGAGACGGAAAGTGCAACTCGGTGGGACAATTCGAGCAGGACATTGGTCCCACTTCCATGATTAAGAACGGCTATAAGCAAGGAAACGATCATAAAGTAGGCGCTGGAGACGGCAAGCAAAACCCCATGGAGCAAATCAAGCAGCCAATTAAGAAGACAGCCATGGTCAAGGCCGGCCACAAGCAACGTCGGGCTCGTAACGATGGAGGTGGTGATGGACACTTCAACTCCGTGGAGCAATTAGAGCAGCACATTGGTCCCACTGTCATGATCAAGGACGGTCAAAAACAAGAGCAAGATCGTAACGATGGTGGGGGAGACGGCAAGCGTTACAAGCAGGCAAAACAGCTACGCCGTGCTAAGATGCCAGGCAGTATCGATTAACATGTTTGTTTGCCATGTAATGTTTGTCCGTTTTTTGTTTCATATTTTATAAAGCAAACACAAATTAATGGGAGTACCAAGATTACCCTGCAGCTAAGGCATCTACAGATTCTCACCTCGATTGCCGCAGAGCGCCGTTGCTGTATCCTTTACCCCTTCCCCATGGAAATAATGACGCCCTTCATGGACGGGGGTGGTGGCGGTCGAGCCCGCGGGGGTACTGGTGATCCAGGCGGCAAGAGGCGGGAGAGTATCCTGACCAATTTTTTCTTCGGAAGAAAATCCGAAGCCGATTCGAATGTCAATTCACCAGCGGTGCCAAAGGCAGATGTCGCACCCAAAGAGGCGGAATTATGACCGAATCCGAAACATTCGAACGACACAGAACCGTTGGCCAACCTGGCGTTTATGGACGTCCTAAGCTATCAGCAATTCCTGCAAAATCGTCGATAATCAGGCCCTGGGCCTGGGCCGGCAGATTTATTGTAGAAAAAATACCAAATGTACTAGACACACTCATAAGAATACTAGATTGATACTAGAAAAATCACATAAAATATAGCCTACTATGTCGTATAATATTTTTGTTTTTATCCTACTATGTACTCGAAAACATATCTCATGGAGAAAAGCAGTCACTGCCTGAAGTGTCAGACGAGATACTCGTTTGGATTTCACAATCACACACAATCACAGACGAGCACTACATACTACACACTACACATCTAGTTTAACATTTTACTTCTCCCCCAATCGAAGGGGGCACTTCGTGGCAACCGGCACGTGATCGAGGACCTCACCCTAGACGATGGCAATGCTGTTCCCATCTACAACGATATGATCCAGGGGCGCGATCGTGGGCTGAACGAGAAACTGGATGCTCAAAACGTTTTGAATGTAAATATCTTTAGACTGGCAAAAAGCAATATTTGTTTCTCGTCTTATTCCTGAGGCTACAACGGAGGATGTTAAACAACATCTTTCCTCTAAACTTAACACTTCGCCTGTTGATATAGTTGTGACTAAATTTACATTTAAACATAAGCGCAACATATCATTTAAAATTTTTCTCCCTGATTCTTTACTATCCAGTTCTCTAGAACCGTCAATATGGGCTGAGCATTCAATTGTGCATGAGTTCCTTCTCAAAGATTCGAACTCGAATCCAAGAATTACCGAACATGCTCCAAAAAACTGATGTACTATTTTTCCATGCACTATCAGAACGTTCGTAGTTTGCTGGGAAAATTGCGTCAAATTCATACTAATAGCGCGTCCTTTGATTTCGATGCCATCGCGTTTACCGAAACCTGGCTTAACTCCTCTGTCAATGATCATGAAATTTTCATTGATAGTTACACTATTTATAGAATGGACCGCCCATCTTTTGCAGGTGAGGTTCTGATTGCAGTTTAATCTGTTTTCTCATATGAGTTATTCCCATTCAATAACATTCACGGAATTGAATTTGTTGCAGTCAAAGTTCGTGTTGGCTCCGCATTTTTCTATTTAACCTGCTCTTACATTCCTCCCAGGTCTGATGCTGAGCTTTACTTACACCACCTCTCAGCAATTAATATTGTTGTTTCTGCATTAGGGTGCAATGATCGAATTATTGTCATGGGGGACTTTAACCTCCCATTTCTTTCTTGGCTGCCTTGTGATGACGCTAACCTGTTGTTTCCCAATTGCCATAATGACTTTATTCCAAATTTAGTCCAAATTAATGCCGTTAAAAACATTAGGGAGAGACTTCTTGACCTCGTTTTTGTTAACGATGGTTCTCTTGATACGGTATCTAGAGCAAGCCCAATATCTCTCCCTGAAGATCCTTACCATCCAACTTTGTTAATATCACTGGAGTGTACACAATCTGGAGGTGCTGACAGTTCCATGGCTCCTTGTCACATAAAGTGTTTTCGCAAAATAAACTTTATCGATTTGGATCTACATCTCTCGCGTGTTGATTGCTCGTTTCTTTATTCATTACCGAACATAGATGCAACTGTTAACTCGTTTTATAGTTATATTTACTCCGCCCTTAATACGTTTGTTCCAGATATCACTGTACCTGTATCGTCCAAGCCTCCCTGGTTCTCCAAGTATTTGTCATACTTAAAAAATAATAAATCCCGGCTCTATAAAAAGTACCAGAAGTCGGGCTCCACGTTGGCCTTAGCTCTATACTCCTCCGCTCGCTCTCTGTTCCTTGCCGTCAATAGTCAGTGTTATAATCATTACCATTCACAATGTAGTAGTAACTTTCGTAGTGATCCTAAAAAATTCTATTCGTTCGTTAACTCTAAGCGCAAGTCAAACGTTTTTCCTCCGTCCCTTCATTACCAGAACAAAACAGAAGCTTCTGCTGTTGGTATTGCAAATTTATTCGCTAACTTTTTCCAAACAACGTACTCGTCTCATATTTACAACGCATCCACTCCGTATCCGTACCAGCTACCTCAAGCTAACAGCATTTTTCTGCCCTTTTTCGAGGAAAGCGTTGTTCTGGAAAGTTTGTCATCTATGGACATATCGTTTTCTGCGGGTCCAGATAAGGTACCAAGTTGCATCTTAAAACACTGTGCCCATTCCCTTTGCAAACACTTGACCTTTCTCTTCAACCTCTCCTTGGAACAGTCTTGTCTCCCAGTAATTTGGAATGAGTCCTATATCATTCCGCTTCACCAAAAAGGTTCAAGATCAAACATTGAAAACTATCGTGGTATCGCAAAGCTTTCCGCCATCCCGAAGCTTCTTGAGTTCCTGGTTTTTTCAGACATCGTTCAACTAACCTTTTTGAGTTTTCTAACCTAATCCAACGTGGTTTTCAAATTGGTTTGCAGACGGATGTAGTTTTCACGGACTTCAGCAAGGCATTCGATTCTGTGAACCATGCTCTGCTTATTCACAAGCTCTCTTTATTAGGGTTCCCAACGAATCTTCTAGATTGGATTTTGTCCTATCTCTCTAACCGTACTCAACGTGTTTTGTTTTCTAACGTGTTGTCAAATACTGTTAATGTTACTTCAGGTGTGCCACAGGGAAGTCATCTGGGCCCGCTTCTATTTATTTTATTTGTGAATGACCTTCCTCAAGTTATAACATACTCTACTACACTAATGTATGCTGATGATGTCAAAATCTGTCTTTCTTACTCTGATTGGTATTTGCACACACGCCTTCAACTTGATCTAAGTGAACTACTATTGTGGTGTTCAACTAATCTTCTTTTTCTGAACCTTTCCAAATGCAAACTTATGACATTTTACCGTCGCGCTCCTCATTTTGTCCCATATGTTCTAGGACATCATGTCCTTGAGCGAATTTCGCGTTCAAATGACCTCGGAGTCCTTTTTGATCATAAGATGTGTTTTAACACCCATATAGCTGCAACTGTAAATAAAGCTAAGGGTGTTTTAGCGTTCATCAAGCGTTGGTCCAAGGAATTTGACGACCCGTACGTTACGAAACAACTGTACATCTCGTTAGTACGTCCTATATTGGAGTATTGTTCTTGTGTGTGGAGCCCGCAGTATAAAGAACAGCAGGCTGTTATTGAATCCGTGCAAAAGCAATTTTTAATTTTTGCCCTTCGGAACTTTAACTGGGACTCAGGTAGAATCTTGCCACCCTACCGGTCTAGGCTACATCTTATTGACCTGCCGTCGTTGCACCATCGCAGAATATGCAATGGCGTAATGTTCGTGCACAAGCTCCTTCTTGGGACTGTTGACTCCCAAGCTCTCTTGGGTCAGATTGACTTGGCCGTTCCATCTAGACCTACCCGTACTTTTAGGCCTAATTTTTCTGATCATGAACCTTTTAGGGTTTTCTGCCATAATTATAACTCCCTCTGTCAAACCCTATCCCCTGAATTGTCTCTTAAACTAATTGCATGCAATATTTATAATCATTTAAATTTAGCTAACTTTTAACTTATCTTTTTCCGCCTTTAGTAACTAAGTACCATTATTAACAGATAATTGTTAATTTAATAAATAAATAAAAAAAAAGAAGTAACCTCTAAAGTATCTGCCCCTTGGGGACCTACAGGCCAGCTTGGAGTGGCGAATGCGTTGGTGTTCCGGTTATCCGCAGGCCAGCCTCTGGCGCGGACGTGTTCAACAGCTCGGCGAGCGAGTGTGTGCCTTCCGACTGATTTGTTGCCGCAAATGACCAGACTATTGAGTAGTTTTTGTTGGGACTTATTTCTATTCGTTGACTGAGTGACTAAAAATAATGAAAACCTATAATAAGTGCTAAGCCACACTGTGAGAGGGAGCTGGTTATCTTCTTTTGTTTCAAAGGGTATCCATACTTTTCCCTTACTTTTTCTCACTCCCACATTCTCTTCCCCGCCTGCAATTATTCCGATTTTCCCCATCGTTTTCCCCTTAGTTTTCTTCGACTGCCCTTTCTTCTTTCCCCCGGATTCCTTTTTCTTGTATTTCATCCATTTTATTGGTTTAATTTTTATAGGAACTTCATTTTAAAACCGGAAGTCTGATCACGACTTCGCCAACGAGCTCCACTTCAAGCTAAAGTCGATGGTGCACTTCGAGCGGGATATTGGCGACAGTTCCAACGTGTCCGCCAAACAACAAAAGCGTGATCGTTACGAAGAAGCTGGAGACGAGCAGCACATTGGGACAACTGTCATGGTCAAGGGCGGTCGTAAGCAAGGGCGTGGTCGCAACTATGGTGGTGGAGACGGAAAGTGCAACTCGGTGGGACAATTCGAGCAGGACATTGGTCCCACTTCCATGATTAAGGACGGCTATAAGCAAGGAAACGATCATAAAGTAGGCGCTGGAGACGGCAAGCAAAACTCCATGGAGCAAATCAAGCAGCCAATTAAGAAGACAGCCATGGTCAAGGCCGGCCACAAGCAACGTAGTGCTCGTAACGATGGAGGTGGTGATGGACACTTCAACTCCGTGGAGCAATTAGAGCAGCACATTGGTCCCACTGTCATGATCAAGGACGGTCAAAAACAAGAGCAAGATCGTAACGATGGTGGGGGAGACGACAAGCGTTACAAGCAGGCAAAACAGCTACGCCGTGCTAAGATGCCAGACAGTATCGATTAACATGTTTGTTTGCCATGTAATGTTTGTCCGTTTTTTGTTTCATATTTTATAAAGCAAACACAAATTAATGGGAGTACCAAGATTACCCTGCAGCTAAGGCATCTACAAATTCTCACCTCGATTGCCGCAGAGCGCCGTTGCTGTATCCTTTACCCCTTCCCCATGGAAATAATGACGCCCTTCATGGACGGGGGCGGTGGTAGTGGCGGTCGAGCCCGCGGGGGTACTGGTGATCCCGGCGGCAAGAGGCGGGAGAGTATCCTGACCAATTTTTTCTTCGGAAGCAAATCCGAAGCCGATTCGAATGTCAATTCACCAGCGGTGCCAAAGGCAGATGTCGCACCCAAAGAGGCGGAATTATGACCGAATCCGAAACATTCGAACGACACAGAACCATTGGCCAACCTGGCGTTTATGGACGTCCTAAGCTATCAGCAATTCCTGCAAAATCGTCGATAATCAGGCCCTGGGCCTGGGCCGGCAGATTTATTGTAGAAAAAATACCAAATGTACTAGACACACTCATAAGAATACTAGATTGATACTAGAAAAATCACATAAAATATAGCCTACTATGTCGTATAATATTTTTGTTTTTATCCTACTATGTACTCGAAAACATATCTCATGGAGAAAAGCAGTCACTGCCTGAAGTGTCAGACGAGATACTCGTTTGGATTTCACAATCACACACAATCACAGACGAGCACTACATACTACACACTACACATCTAGTTTAACATTTTACTTCTCCCCCAATCGAAGGGGGCACTTCGTGGCAACCGGCACGTGATCGAGGACCTCACCCTAGACGATGGCAATGCTGTTCCCATCTACAACGATATGATCCAGGGGCGCGATCGTGGGCTGAACGAGAAACTGGATGCTCAAAACGTTTTGAATGTAAATATCTTTAGACTGGCAAAAAGCAATATTTGTTTCTCGTCTTATTCCTGAGGCTACAACGGAGGATGTTAAACAACATCTTTCCTCTAAACTTAACACTTCGCCTGTTGATATAGTTGTGACTAAATTTACATTTAAACATAAGCGCAACATATCATTTAAAATTCTTCTCCCTGATTCTTTACTATCCAGTTCTCTAGAACCGTCAATATGGGCTGAGCATACAATTGTGCATGAGTTCCTTCTCAAAGATTCGAACTCGAATCCAAGAATTACCGAACATGCTCCAAAAAACTGATGTACTATTTTTCCATGCACTATCAGAACGTTCGTAGTTTGCTGGGAAAATTGCGTCAAATTCATACTAATAGCGCGTCCTTTGATTTCGATGCCATCGCGTTTACCGAAACCTGGCTTAACTCCTCTGTCAATGATCATGAAATTTTCATTGATAGTTACACTATTTATAGAATGGACCGCCCATCTTTTGCAGGTGGGGTTCTGATTGCAGTTTAATCTGTTTTCTCATATGAGTTATTCCCATTCAATAACATTCACGGAATTGAATTTGTTGCAGTCAAAGTTCGTGTTGACTCCGCATTTTTCTATTTAACCTGCTCTTACATTCCCCCCAGGTCTGATGCTGAGCTTTACTTACACCACCTCTCAGCAATTAATATTGTTGTTTCTGCATTAGGGTGCAATGATCGAATTATTGTCATGGGGGACTTTAACCTCCCATTTCTTTCTTGTCTGCCTTGTGATGACGCTAACCTGTTGTTTCCCAATTGCCATAATGACTTTATCAATGGGCTAACGGATAGTTCCCTTGTCCAAATTAATGCCGTTAAAAACATGAGGGACAGACTTCTTGACCTCGTTTTTGTTAACGATGGTTCTCTTGCTACGGTATCTAGAGCAAGTCCAATATCTCTCCCTGAAGATCCTTACCATCCAACTTTGTTAATATCACTGGAGTGTACACAATCTGGAGGTGCTGACAGTTCCATGGCTCCTTGTCACATAAAGTGTTTTCGCAAAATAAACTTTATCGATTTGGATCTACATCTCTCGCGTGTTGATTGCTCGTTTCTTTATTCATTACCGAACATAGATGCAACTGTTAACTCGTTTTATAGTTATATTTACTCCGCCCTTAATACGTTTGTTCCAGATATCACTGTACCTGTATCGTCCAAGCCTCCCTGGTTCTCCAAGTATTTGTCATACTTAAAAAATAATAAATCCCGGCTCTATAAAAAGTACCAGAAGTCGGGCTCCACGTTGGCCTTAGCTCTATACTCCTCCGCTCGCTCTCTGTTCCTTGCCGTCAATAGTCAGTGTTATAATCATTACCATTCACAATGTAGTAGTAACTTTCGTAGTGATCCTAAAAAATTCTATTCGTTCGTTAACTCTAAGCGCAAGTCAAACGTTTTTCCTCCGTCCCTTCATTACCAGAACAAAACAGTAGCTTCTGCTGTTGGTATTGCAAATTTATTCGCTAACTTTTTCCAAACAACGTACTCGTCTCATATTTACAACGCATCCACTCCGTATCCGTACCAGCTACCTCAAGCTAACAGCATTTTTCTGCCCTTTTTCGAGGAAAGCGTTGTTCTGGAAAGTTTGTCATCTATGGACATATCGTTTTCTGCGGGTCCAGATAAGGTACCAAGTTGCATCTTAAAACACTGTGCCCATTCCCTTTGCAAACACTTGACCTTTCTCTTCAACCTCTCCTTGGAACAGTCTTGTCTCCCAGTAATTTGGAATGAGTCCTATATCATTCCGCTTCACCAAAAAGGTTCAAGATCAAACATTGAAAACTATCGTGGTATCGCAAAGCTTTCCGCCATCCCGAAGCTTCTTGAGTTCCTGGTTTTTTCAGACATCGTTCAACTAACCTTTTTGAGTTTTCTAACCTAATCCAACGTGGTTTTCAAATTGGTTTGCAGACGGATGTAGTTTTCACGGACTTCAGCAAGGCATTCGATTCTGTGAACCATGCTCTGCTTATTCACAAGCTCTCTTTATTAGGGTTCCCAACGAATCTTCTAGATTGGATTTTGTCCTATCTCTCTAACCGTACTCAACGTGTTTTGTTTTCTAACGTGTTGTCAAATACTGTTAATGTTACTTCAGGTGTGCCACAGGGAAGTCATCTGGGCCCGCTTCTATTTATTTTATTTGTGAATGACCTTCCTCAAGTTATAACATACTCTACTACACTAATGTATGCTGATGATGTCAAAATCTGTCTTTCTTACTCTGATTGGTATTTGCACACACGCCTTCAACTTGATCTAAGTGAACTACTATTGTGGTGTTCAACTAATCTTCTTTTTCTGAACCTTTCCAAATGCAAACTTATGACATTTTACCGTCGCGCTCCTCATTTTGTCCCATATGTTCTAGGACATCATGTCCTTGAGCGAATTTCGCGTTCAAATGACCTCGGAGTCCTTTTTGATCATAAGATGTGTTTTAACACCCATATAGCTGCAACTGTAAATAAAGCTAAGGGTGTTTTAGCGTTCATCAAGCGTTGGTCCTACTGCAAATACAGTAGCTAAAGCTATTTTTGAAAATTTTATTCTAAAGTACGGTCCAATGAAGACGTTCATTACGGACATGGGAACAGAATATAAAAATTCAATAATTGAAGACTTATGTAAAAATCTAAACATCAAAAACATAACTTCTACTGCACATCATCACCAGACTGTAGGAACCGTGGAGCGAAGCCACAGAACATTTAACGAGTTCATACGCTCATACATCTCAGCTGACAAATCAGATTGGGATGTATGGCTGCAATACTTCGTATATTGTTTTAATACAACCCCCTCTATGGCACATGATTATTGTCCATATGAGCTAGTTTTCGGTAAGACTTCAAACTTACCAGTTCAATTTAATACTATAGATAGAATAGCACCTCTATATAACATAGATGATTACTCTAAAGAGAGTAAATATAGATTAGAAATAGCATATAAACGAGCAAGGATTATGCTCGAGGAGCATAAAATTAAAAATAAACAGCTATATGACTTAAAGTTAAAAGATTTAAATTTAGCTGTAGGAGATAAAGTTTTATTGAAAAATGAAACAGGACATAAGCTAGATTTTAAATATATAGGACCATATAGAGTAGAAAGTATCGGAGAAAGAGATAACGTCATAATCTCCGATAATAAAAACAAAACTCAGAAAGTACATAAGGATAGGTTAAAGATTTGCAATTATTAATCATTTTTAGTATGGCCATACATAAATATAAACCATAAAAATATACTACTCTGCATTTATATTCAAATAACTTTTAAATTTTATCAATATTAATTAAAGTTCAATATTCTAATAATTGACTAAAAAGAAAAAAAAATATATATATATAAATTGTCTTTTTAAGAATACATAACTCGTATACATATATAGTAAAAGCTAAAAATAAAATAACTTCATTATATTACGTTATTTTTCAAAAGGAGGGAGATGTAGTATGCTCATATTAAAGTAAAGTAAAGTATTCATTATTACGAATACCCACTGTACCGACGGTACTTAAAGAATACACACTGTAACACTTTGTTTCAGTGTTTACGTAACAATAAAGTCCCAGACATTCTGGGTGATCGTATTACGATTCACTCAAGAATGCCTCGAGCGACCCAAGTGCAGCGTCAGCATGTTCCCATGACTTGACGGCACTAATATACATGCATACACACATATATCTTCCCTCGCGCTCTCGCTGCCAACAGCGCTGAGCATATTCACACATATACATACTAACATATAAGAGATAAGAACACATAGTTCTGCCGCTCCGCTGCCGGCGTCACTGGCAGCGCAGCTCCGCGGCTTTTGGCTTACAAAAGCCCAAAACACAATTGTAAAATTGAGAACATAAACGACAATAAAAGAGATCGGAGGGTTGAGCCCCAACGATCCAGAAAAACGGATTGAACATCGATTTACAATAGCATTCACTCAACCCAGCATGCAGCAGCATACTTCTTGCCATTTCTACCAATGTTCTGTTGGCCCTTTCTGCAACTCCGTTTTGTTGAGGTGTATATGGCACTGTTGAGTTTCGCTTTATTCCATTTTGGTTTAGGTAATTATCAAAAACGTTTGATATGTATTCTCGGCCATTGTCGCTTCGTAAAACCTTGACTTTTCTCCCAGTTTGGCACTCAACTTGACTTTTAAATTCTTTAAAAGCCTCGAAAACCTGATCTTTGGTTTTTAGGAAACTTACTGATACATATCTTGAACAATCATCAATAAATGTGGCGAAATATCGATTGCCTCCCATGGACTGCTTTTGCATTGGATTTTACTTTTTGCGCATGTTGCACACACTTGTTTTGGCTTGTATATGCCCTTGAGACCTATTACCATCTCCTTGTTAACCATTTCCTTTAATGCGTCAAAATGTACATGGCCGAACCTATTGTGCCATTTGAATGCATCTGCCTCAACATTTACAATGTTCATACACTTTTCCTGATTGTCCTGAACCATAAACAATCCATTTTCTAGATGTGCCTTTATAACTATTTTTCCGTTTTCAAAACGTTTTTTCCATGTTTTAATAGTTTTGTGACCGATATAAAATTGTACTGCAAATCTGGTACCAAGATAACATTTTCCAGCGTAACGGATCTATCACCGAACTTTACTTGAACAGTTCCATGCCCTTCAGCAATAAGTGATTTACCGCCGGCTAAAAATACTTTTTGATTATCTTCCGTGAACGACACAAAGCGTTCCTTGTCACAACATAGATGCGCCGTTGCGCCACTGTCTATGCACCATGCATTTAACATCTGGTCATTTGGCTTAGCTAAACCTAGGATTGGTACATATTTTTCTGGTTCCACTTTGGCATATTCGGTTACGCAAAGCATTGTACCCAATCTTTCCCCGCTTTTACTGTTTGCTTTTAGCACGGCATTCCGATTTAAAATGCGCTTCCTTTCCGCACTTAAAACACTTTTTGCCCTTCTTAAAGTTTTTCTTAAAATTGTTGTTGTCATAACTGACGTGTAGTTCCGAGCTACTTGTAATTTCCTTGCTAATGCTATCTTCCTGCCTATTCGCTTCTTCAGAAATTTTTATTTTTAGCATGCTCAAGCTCGGCAAATCATCTCGCGTCTCAATCGCAACAACAAAACTTTCATACGATTTAGGCAAACCATTTAGCAACACAACTGATAAGATCTTTTCATCAACCTTTATGTTAACCTCTGCTAAAGCCTCGTGTACCACCTGGAATTTCCGCAAATATTCCTGTGCACTTATACCATCCGACATTTTTAACGTCAACAATTGTTTAATTAAAAGCACTACCCTTGCTGGTCCGCTTGGCCTGTGAATTTTATTTAGCTTTTGCCATGCCTGTGACGACGATACACAATTTTTATACCCGATACTCAAAATGAGTATTGGGGTATATTAGATTTGTGGTGAAAGTGGATGTGTGTAACGTCCAGAAGGAATCGTTTCCGACCCCATAAAGTATATATATTCTTGATCAGCATCAATAGCCGAGTCGATTGAGCCATGTCTGTCTGTCCGTCCGTCCGTCTGTCCGTCTGTCCGTCTGTCCGTCCCCTTCAGCGCCTAATGCTCAAAGACTATAAGAGCTAGAGCAACGATGTTTTGGATCCAGACTTCTGTGATATGTCACTGCTCCAAAAATATTTCAAAACTTTGCCCCGCCCACTTCCGCCCCCACAAAGGGCGAAAATCTGTGGCATCCACAATATTGCAGATTTGAGAAAACTAAAAACGCAGAATCATAGATAATGACCATATCTATTAGATTGCTGAATCTGGATCAGATCAGATCATTTTTATAGCCAAAAGGAACAAATCAATTTGCAGTGGCTACGCAGCGCCCGACGTCAAGCTCAGACTGATTTTCTGTCTCTCTCGCACGCACTCTTTGTCGTGTCGTTAAATATTAGCGGCGTCTGCCGGAGGAGAGCCATACTGACTTAGTATCGGGTATAACCGTAGAGTTGCGGTGTCCGCAGCAACTCACAACGTTCCCCCCTTCATCGGTCCGATGAAGACGTTCCTTACGGACATGGGAACAGAATATAAGAATTCAATCATAAATGATTTGTGCAAATATCTTAGGATAGACAACATAACGTCCACTGCACACCACCACCAGACCTTAGGGACAATAGAACGAAGTCATAGAACATTCAATGAATACGTTCGTTCATACATATCTGCAGACAAAACCGATTGGGATGTTTGGATATATAAAAAAAAGAAAAAAAAAGAGAATCAACATACAAGATATAAAAAAAAACAAAAGGATAAAAAAAAAAAATAAATAACTACATAGGTTAGGTTAGGTTAGGTAGAGACGGCCGCCAAGCTCGCTCGGAGCCCAGCACACATAGGCCGGTTTCGGCCCGTTGTGATACCGTTTGGGATCATTCCCTCCCTGCAGATGAGACTTCATGTCAACAGTTGTCCCATCCAGATGCCCTTATAAAGTTGACGATCTTTCTGGGACATAGCGTGGACATCTCCGAGATGTCGTTCAGAAAGGCAGAGCCCAAGTAATGCAGCCTCCTTCTGCTGAGAGCTGGACAGGAACAGAACAGGTGTTCCACTGTTTCCTCCTCGTCCTCGTCTCTGCAGCTGCGGCAGAAATCATTGTATGGGGCACCCAGCCTTTTTGCGTGGGTGCCTACTAGCCAGTGTCCTGTGAGGGAACGTATGACTGCGCTGCACCTTTCCCTGCCTAGTTTGCAGAGCTCTGAATAACTACATAATTATATTACGTTATTTCTCTAAAAAGGGAGGTGTAGTATGTTGTATGCCAAATAAGCATATGCCCACCGTATTGTAGTGTATACAATATGTCAAGTGGTCATATGCCCAAAGTTAATGTAGAGTATCACGCTCATAAACATAAAGACACTTTGTCGCAATGTTTACGTAACATAGCCACACTCAAGAGCCGTAATACGATCAGTCCCTTATATGTGGACTGGCCTGCAGCGTGAGAACTGCAGTGTCGGCAATATATTCCAAGTGGCCGAATGAGCATTCCAATGTATATGCCTTCTGCATATACATTCTTACAAACATAAATGTGGGGTTTTTATTTACTTTAGGTTTAATAATTAATTTGTATTTAATGTTTGATAAATTTAGGATAAATGTATTCTTTATTCTGCGTCGTTTTATTCTTCTTCTCTGCGGCCGTCGTCGTTTTTGCGTCTTTTCGGTACCGCCGTCGTTTTATTTCTCTGCTTGTCTCTTCCTTGCTCGTCGTCTTCTTCGTGATGGCATAATCGTTGTTCGTCGTTCTTTTTAGTGATGGGATCATCGTTGCTCGTCGTTCTTTTTAGTCTAGGGATCTTATCTTCATTTGGTATTTTGTGTGGTACACCAACCCACATTCGGCCATTCTGATTAAGCATTCGACCCGAATGCGTCGTCGTCGTCGTTGCCAATGGACCATGGCTTCATGTACTCCGCGCACGATGAGGTATTCTTTGGGCCATCGCAGTTTCCGACTTTCTGAACATCATACGCATTGTTATGTTTGATTCCAACAACTTGGTAGGGTCCCAAAAACTTTGCTTTTAATTTCAGGCCACTACCAAACTGTCTACGTTTGATGGCAACCAAGTCACCAATATTATATCGTCTTGCAGGTTTTCGTCGTAGATTATACGTCTTCTTATTTTCGTTCTGAAGCTTCACAATTTGAGCCTTTGCCTTTGCTCTTAGGTCGCTGCGTTCGTCGTTAAATATAGTTGCTGCTTCTTTTTTGATCAATTGCCGTATTTGGAGGTCTTCTTTTGTCCGCATCTTAACTCCAACTAGCATTTCAAAGGGTGTCGTATCAATGCTTCTCGTAAATGTTGAATTTACAGCTTGTTGAACTTTGCTGACATGCCTGTACCATTTCGTGGGGTCGTCGATACTCAGTTTTGAGAGCACTGAAATTATGATTGCATTCAGTCTCTCAACTTGACCATTTACTCTCGGTAGTCCTGTCGTCGTCTTCACCAGCTTAATCCCTTCGTCGTCACAATACTTAACAAAGTCTTGCGAGGTGAAAGCGGAGCCCTTATCCGAGATTATAAACGCTGGATTACCAAATGTAATACTTTGACTGCTAAGCTTCGCAATAACCTCATTTGAGGTAGTCGATTTCGTGGGATACAGCCAGCAATACTTCGTGAATGAGTCTTTAACTGCAAAGATATGTTTGTAGTCCTTGTGCGTCGAATCCACAGGTCCCAAAAAGTCAATATGATAAGTGTATAATGGAACGTCTTCTTTCTGGAGTGGGTGTAGTAGCCCTTCCTGCTTGCCTCTCTTTCGGTTCATCAAAATACATGGAATACAGCACTCAATATATTTCTTGATCTTCTCTTCGACATTTTGTATGTAGAATTCTCTACAAATCAAATCCTTCGTCTTCTTTGCTGCAAAATGACCTCTATCATGTGCACGGCTGATAATTTGTTTCTGCATGTCATTGGGTACCACCATAAGTTCCTCGTCCTGTACAAGTCTATATAGCATACCAGATTTCAGGAAATAATCGTCGTAAGTCTTCTGTTCGTCGTTCAGAATTTGTTTAATAGCCTTAATCTTTTCATCTTTCGACTGTGCATCTTTTAAAGCGATGCTTATGCTGTCTTCAGTTATCATCATGATTGGGTAGCGGCTGAGAGCATCGACATGCTTCATTCTAGTTCCTGACCGATGTTCCACAGCATAATCGTACTCCTGCAGGAACAAAATCCATCGCGCCACCCTAGTGCATAAGTTTTGTTTCTCCAGCGTCTTTGTAAAAGCATTGCAGTCTGTTATCAGTTTAAAATGAATGCCTAAGAGATATACTGTAGTATGCTCATATTAAAGTAAAGTAAAGTATTCATTATTACGAATACCCACTGTACCGACGGTACTTAAAGAATACACACTGTAACACTTTGTTTCAGTGTTTACGTAACAATAAAGTCCCAGACATTCTGGGTGATCGTATTACGATTCACTCAAGAATGCCTCGAGCGACCCAAGTGCAGCGTCAGCATGTTCCCATGACTTGACGGCACTAATATACATGCATACACACATATATCTTCCCTCGCGCTCTCGCTGCCAACAGCGCTGAGCATATTCACACATATACATACTAACATATAAGAGATAAGAACACATAGTTCTGCCGCTCCGCTGCCGGCGTCACTGGCAGCGCAGCTCCGCGGCTTTTGGCTTACAAAAGCCCAAAACACAATTGTAAAATGGAGAACATAAACGACAATAAAAGAGATCGGAGGGTTGAGCCCCAACGATCCAGAAAAACGGATTGAACATCGATTTACATGGCGACCGTGACAGGGCCATATATGTCCTACGCGATGGATCAATCTAAGGATTGAAAAAAAAAGGAGAAAAATTTTTTCACAAAAGTGTCAAAAATAATAAAGACAAAGAATGGCCGGAAAAAAATATAATAATATGTGATTTTGTTTAAAAAAAAAAAAAAATCGGACCAAGTCAAAAGAAAATTGATGAATTGGAAAAACTATTGAAATAGTGTTGTCCCCAGTGCCAGTGCCAAGGAAAAAACCCAGCAGAAAGCCAAACCAGCCGTTTCGCCAGACCCATGCACGACTGCCGACGATATTACGCACAAACCCATGTTTCATTATAATTTATACCCTTAACTTTGGGGACTACAATGCGGCCAGGAATATATAATACCCAAGGAGATTTAACAGCCCGCGCTACAAAGAGCGTACACGCAATATAAAAACCTGTGCGAAGACCAGCACCGGCCCCCACCAGACCCAGCAAGGACCAATAATATAAGTGCGAGTGGCATAGGACCGCCCTTGCACCGCCTTGCACCGTCGATGGACAGTAACCCAAACACTCCAGCAGCAGAAAATGCACCAGACTTCGCCGACGCTGCTCCTACCGAGCAAAGGGACGCACTCAGCCTACAAGAGGCCTTAGAAGTGTATCCAAACGATGGACCACGCCCACTCACAATAGCTGAGTACAGGGCAAGACAAGAAAAACGCCCCAGGAAGAAAACAAAGAGGGGCGGCCGGATCAAACGGCTGCTTCAACAACGACGTCTGGAGCGGGACCTGGAAAAAACATATACAAATGAAGAGGACCGACAGCGCTGCCAAGAGCGCATCAAGGAAATCAATAAACAACTTCGCCAATAAAAGAGCGAAGTAACGCAATTGAGCTGCAGAAATGCCATGCCTCATATTGTCAATAATTATAATTTTCTATCTCGAGTTGAAGCACCCTTAAAGTGCAACTTGAAAATACTAACCTCTGTTAGGCTATTACTAAAACCATGTGATCGATGTTGAATTATATAATGAAAAACCTGTAAATCGATCACATGTCCTTTAACATTTTTTTTCTTCCTTCATTTTGATCAAATATATATAAAAAAAAAAAATGTATATTGATGACATTTTAAAGAGTAAAAAAAAAAAAAAAAAAGGAAGGGTATATAGATATGTGTGTCCATGAGAAAAAAAAAATTTTTTTTTATTGAAAAGAATAAATGAATGGCAAATAATTAAAAAAAAAAAAATAATAAAAATAAAAAACTCCAACATTGTAGAAACCAATTTTTGAGAGAAAATCATCACCATGGGTTGGTTCGGTTCTGACGATAGACAGACCAAAGACAATACGGCCAATGTGGTCAATAATGTCAAAATAATAGACCACAGGGATGATCTCAATGCACTCTGGTTATTACTTCTGATTTTAACCATTGTCACTGTTTTACAATTCCTTTTAACATTGTATGTAAAACATAATAAGATAATTAAAAAGAGATATATGAGTAGGGCAAACAATTTAGATAGAGTTTAAAAAAAAAAAAAAAAATTTGGTCTCAACGACCCCTAGGAGCATAATAGAGCTCGAATACATGTACATGGGTACACTTCAGGTAGAATTCCCGCCTTTAATACATTGTTACAAAGACAAAATAAAATGTCTCGTAGAACAGCAGCAGCCATTAGGGCTACCCACGATAGGAATGAAAATTTCGAATATAGAGCTAAAGCAATCTTAGCCGCATTCCCCAATCCAATTAGCATATACGAGTTCGAATACTCATATATGAACGAATATAATTTACCTTTTTCACCACTAATTCATTGTGATGCCACACAAAAGGGTATCGTATTATCAACCATACCCGGCATCCTCGTAAACAGCCAAATAATAGAAAATGAAATTTTAGGAAGAATTGTGATTGCTAATGTTAGATTGTCTCCCAATCGGAATGGACAACATTAAAAAACACATATGGACTGGCTTACGATCTGCGCTAAAGTTTTCACTCTAAGAGCAGAATTCGATAAGTCATACAAATGCTTAACGCAGAACAGACCTACACAAAATAGTACGGTCATTAAACATACAACTAATTTGGTAAACATATATAATGAGGTCAGAGAACTTTTTCTAGAAAACAGACAAAGACTTACTGATATACATTGGTTTCAATCTACAGACGTCTTCAAACGTCTAAGGGAACGATTAGTATACGTTAAAGAAAAATTCAATCTGGACATACACATCCCAAATCTTCTAAACACAGCTGCGACATATATACCAGCTGTAGAATCGGAATCAAGGCCAATAAGTCCCAGGCCCCCGAATGTAAAAAATATTATCATTATATCGGAAGACGATTCTCGATCAAATAGATCGAACCATCCGGTGAACGACGACAAACCGTCGACTAGTTCAGCAAACAGCGTGGTTGGGCAAGAACCAACCACAATGGCAGACGAAACAATTGCCCAACGGGCATATATCAAAGATATTTCGCACGCCATTCCGGAATTTAATGGACAGAAACTCCATTTACAAAGATTCATTACGGCAGTCAAATTGGTCGATCTAACGAAAGGACCATACGAAAATTTAGCTATAGAAGTAATTAAATCAAAAGTAATAGGAACTACATTGTATCAAATACAAGATGAAACCACCATTAGCGCAATAATAAAGAAATTGCAAGACACTATTGTCGGAGAGTCATCAGATGTTATAAAGGCTAAAATGGCAAAAGTATGCCAAAAAGGCAAAACAGCCGCCCAATTCACAACAGAGATTGATGATATGAGAAAACTTCTAGAAGCATCATACATTGATGAGGGTTTGCCAGCGGAACACGCCGATAAGTTCAGCTGCAAAGAGGCCATTAGTACAATGGTTAAAAATTGCGAGCACGGCAGACTCAAAACAATACTAGAAGCAGGCACATTCCCAACAATGAATGATGCCGTAGCAAAATATATACAGTGTAGTACAGAGATGACTGGTAGCGCAAGTTCAATATTGTACACCAGACAAGGACAAGTCTACCGCGGTAGTAACTTTCGAGGTAACTATCGTGGTGGAGGAAATGGTCGTGGTTACAACCACAACCATATTTACAACAACAATAGTTATAATAACAATAGAGGTCGTGTTGGCTATAGGGGAAATAACCGTAATAACGGTGGAACCTATAACAACCAAAGATACAATAGCAATGGAAACACACGACAGAACAATGTTCGTGTTACCCAGACAGCTTCGGGAAACTCCCAAGATCCTTTAGATACACTAAATTAAAAAATCCAGCGGTTCACACAATCAACCTCAATCTCAATATATTCGTGGCATTCCTCAATTCTAAAACAGGAAAACAACTTACATTCCTTATAGATACAGGTGCCAATATATCATTATTAAAAGAAAATTCAGATGTCTTTAACGACATTCAAACAAAAAATAAAATAGATATTCAAGGAATAGGGGAAGGTATAATAACATCCCAAGGCCTTACCCTAATAGAGCTACAGACGGATAAGTACATAATTCCACACAATTTGCATTTAGTTAATCAAAATTTTGCAATTCCGTGTGATGGAATAATAGGCATTGATTTCATAAAAGAATTAAACTGCCTAATAGACTTAAAACCTGCAGAGGATTGGTTAATAATACGACCAAATAATATAAAAATTAAAATTTATGTTCCAATAACATACAGTTCTGGTAACAATACAATTCTTCTACCAGCAAGATCACAAGTTGTCAGAAAAATAGAATTAACGTCCGATATAGAAACCATATTGATCCCAAACCAGGAAATTCAACCTGGTATTTATGTAGCAAATACAATAACTTCAAAAAATAATACATTTGACCGATTGCTGAATACAACCAGTACCAACCAATTAGTACATATAAATAACATACAATATGAACCACTTTCGAATTACAAGGTAATTCAAACAACTCAAAAAATCCGAGAAAAAACTGTCATAGCTGAATTAAGCAAACATTTCCCAGTACAATTCAAGAAGCAATTAACTAAACTATGTACCAATTTTAGTGACGTATTCGGGCTTGAAACCGAATCAATCACAACAAATAATTTTTATAAACAGAAATTGAGATTGAGGGATGACGAACCTATATATATAAAGAACTATCGAAGTCCGCATAGCCAAGTTGAGGAAATTAAAAAACAAGTAGGAAAATTAATCAACGACAATATTGTCGAACCATCCGTATCAGAATACAACAGCCCACTTCTACTTGTCCCAAAGAAAGCCCTTCCGGGTTCAGAACAAAAGAAATGGCGATTAGTAGTTGACTATCGTCAAATAAACAAAAAACTCCTGGCCGACAAATTTCCACTACCTAGAATTGATGACATTTTGGATCAACTAGGTAGAGCAAAGTATTTCTCATGCCTTGACTTAATGTCAGGTTTTCATCAAATCGAACTAGAAGAAAGTTCGCGAAATATAACGTCTTTTTCAACGAGCAATGGCTCATATCGCTTCACGCGACTACCATTTGGTTTAAAAATAGCGCCGAATTCATTTCAAAGAATGATGACTATAGCATTCTCTGGACTTGAAGCTTCGCAAGCCTTCCTGTATATGGACGATCTAATAGTCATGGGTTGTTCCGAAAAACATATGCTTAAAAACTTAACAGATATTTTTGAGATATGTAGGAAACACAACCTAAAATTACATCCACAAAAATGTTCATTTTTTATGCATGAAGTGACCTTTCTTGGTCATAAATGCACAGATAAAGGAATCTTGCCAGATGACAAGAAATATGACGTCATCAAAAACTATCCAGTCCCACATGATGCGGACAGCGCTAGACGATTTATTGCATTTTGCAATTATTATAGACGTTTTATTAAAAACTTCGCCGACTATTCCCGGCACATAACTAGATTATGTAAAAAGAATGTCCCCTTTGAGTGGTCAACTGAATGTCAAAATGCATTCCAATATTTAAAAGATAAACTTATGGAACCCACTCTGTTACAGTACCCAGATTTTCAGAAAGAATTTTGCATAATCACCGATGCTAGTAAACAAGCATGTGGAGCGGTTTTAACTCAAAACCATAACGGACTCCAACTCCCATTAGCATATGCATCACGTTCATTCACAAAAGGTGAAAGTAACAAAAGTACTACAGAACAGGAATTAGCAGCAATTCATTGGGCAATTACCCATTTTCGACCATATATCTATGGTAAACACTTTACAGTAAAAACGGATCACAGACCACTAACATACCTATTTTCAATGGTCAATCCCTAGCTCAAAACTCACACGCATGCGGCTCGAATTAGAAGAATACGACTTTACAGTCGAGTATCTAAAGGGTAAAGATAATCATGTAGCAGATGCGTTATCAAGAATAACCATCACAGACCTAAAAAACATACAAAATACGAATAAAGTCCTGAAAGTCACTACCAGGCAACAGAGTAGACAGAAATCCTGCGCAGGAAAAGAACAAATAGAATTGCCTAGGCAATCTCTAACAAAAGCTTCAAAGCCCAACGTATATGAAGTCATCAACAATGACGAAGTACGTAAAGTAGTGACCTTGCATGTAAATAATAATTTATGTTTTTTCAAACATGGAAAAAAAATTACTGCAAGATATGATGTTAGCGATTTGTATACTAATGGAACCCTTGACTTAGGTCAGTTTTTCCAAAGGCTTGAAACGCAAGGCCGGTAAACAAAAAATCAGCCAACTCAAAGTGGCACCGTGGGAAAATATCTTTGAATACATTTCAATAGATAATTTTAAAAATATGGGCAATAAAATATTACGAACAATAAGAGTAGCGCTACTCAACCCGGTGACCCTAATTAAAAATGAAAAAGAAAAAGAAGCAATACTGTCTACATTACATGATGATCCCATACAAGGAGGACATACAGGCATAACAAAAACCTTGGCCAAGGTCAAAAGACATTATTTTTGGAAAGGTATGACTAAAGAAATAACCAATTACATACGAAAATGTCCAAAATGCCAAAAAGCTAAAGTAACCAAGCACACAATAACTCCATTGACTATTACAGAAACACCATACATGGCTTTTGATAGGGTAATAGTGGATACGATCGGTCCACTTCCTAAATCAGAACAAGGAAATGAATATGCAGTCACCTTAATATGTGACCTGACAAAATACCTTGTCGCCATACCCATTAGAAACAAAAGTGCAAATACAGTAGCTAAAGCTATTTTTGAAAATTTTATTCTAAAGTACGGTCCAATGAAGACGTTCATTACGGACATGGGAACAGAATATAAAAATTCAATAATTGAAGACTTATGTAAAAATCTAAACATCAAAAACATAACTTCTACTGCACATCATCACCAGACTGTAGGAACCGTGGAGCGAAGCCACAGAACATTTAACGAGTTCATACGCTCATACATCTCAGCTGACAAATCAGATTGGGATGTATGGCTGCAATACTTCGTATATTGTTTTAATACAACCCCCTCTATGGCACATGATTATTGTCCATATGAGCTAGTTTTCGGTAAGACTTCAAACTTACCAGTTCAATTTAATACTATAGATAGAATAGCACCTCTATATAACATAGATGATTACTCTAAAGAGAGTAAATATAGATTAGAAATAGCATATAAACGAGCAAGGATTATGCTCGAGGAGCATAAAATTAAAAATAAACAGCTATATGACTTAAAGTTAAAAGATTTAAATTTAGCTGTAGGAGATAAAGTTTTATTGAAAAATGAAACAGGACATAAGCTAGATTTTAAATATATAGGACCATATAGAGTAGAAAGTATCGGAGAAAGAGATAACGTCATAATCTCCGATAATAAAAACAAAACTCAGAAAGTACATAAGGATAGGTTAAAGATTTGCAATTATTAATCATTTTTAGTATGGCCATACATAAATATAAACCATAAAAATATACTACTCTGCATTTATATTCAAATAACTTTTAAATTTTATCAATATTAATTAAAGTTCAATATTCTAATAATTGACTAAAAAGAAAAAAAAATATATATATATAAATTGTCTTTTTAAGAATACATAACTCGTATACATATATAGTAAAAGCTAAAAATAAAATAACTTCATTATATTACGTTATTTTTCAAAAGGAGGGAGATGTAGTATGCTCATATTAAAGTAAAGTAAAGTATTCATTATTACGAATACCCACTGTACCGACGGTACTTAAAGAATACACACTGTAACACTTTGTTTCAGTGTTTACGTAACAATAAAGTCCCAGACATTCTGGGTGATCGTATTACGATTCACTCAAGAATGCCTCGAGCGACCCAAGTGCAGCGTCAGCATGTTCCCATGACTTGACGGCACTAATATACATGCATACACACATATATCTTCCCTCGCGCTCTCGCTGCCAACAGCGCTGAGCATATTCACACATATACATACTAACATATAAGAGATAAGAACACATAGTTCTGCCGCTCCGCTGCCGGCGTCACTGGCAGCGCAGCTCCGCGGCTTTTGGCTTACAAAAGCCCAAAACACAATTGTAAAATTGAGAACATAAACGACAATAAAAGAGATCGGAGGGTTGAGCCCCAACGATCCAGAAAAACGGATTGAACATCGATTTACAATAGCATTCACTCAACCCAGCATGCAGCAGCATACTTCTTGCCATTTCTACCAATGTTCTGTTGGCCCTTTCTGCAACTCCGTTTTGTTGAGGTGTATATGGCACTGTTGAGTTTCGCTTTATTCCATTTTGGTTTAGGTAATTATCAAAAACGTTTGATATGTATTCTCGGCCATTGTCGCTTCGTAAAACCTTGACTTTTCTCCCAGTTTGGCACTCAACTTGACTTTTAAATTCTTTAAAAGCCTCGAAAACCTGATCTTTGGTTTTTAGGAAACTTACTGATACATATCTTGAACAATCATCAATAAATGTGGCGAAATATCGATTGCCTCCCATGGACTGCTTTTGCATTGGATTTTACTTTTTGCGCATGTTGCACACACTTGTTTTGGCTTGTATATGCCCTTGAGACCTATTACCATCTCCTTGTTAACCATTTCCTTTAATGCGTCAAAATGTACATGGCCGAACCTATTGTGCCATTTGAATGCATCTGCCTCAACATTTACAATGTTCATACACTTTTCCTGATTGTCCTGAACCATAAACAATCCATTTTCTAGATGTGCCTTTATAACTATTTTTCCGTTTTCAAAACGTTTTTTCCATGTTTTAATAGTTTTGTGACCGATATAAAATTGTACTGCAAATCTGGTACCAAGATAACATTTTCCAGCGTAACGGATCTATCACCGAACTTTACTTGAACAGTTCCATGCCCTTCAGCAATAAGTGATTTACCGCCGGCTAAAAATACTTTTTGATTATCTTCCGTGAACGACACAAAGCGTTCCTTGTCACAACATAGATGCGCCGTTGCGCCACTGTCTATGCACCATGCATTTAACATCTGGTCATTTGGCTTAGCTAAACCTAGGATTGGTACATATTTTTCTGGTTCCACTTTGGCATATTCGGTTACTCAAAGCATTGTACCCAATCTTTCCCCGCTTTTACTGTTTGCTTTTAGCACGGCATTCCGATTTAAAATGCGCTTCCTTTCCGCACTTAAAACACTTTTTGCCCTTCTTAAAGTTTTTCTTAAAATTGTTGTTGTCATAACTGACGTGTAGTTCCGAGCTACTTGTAATTTCCTTGCTAATGCTATCTTCCTGCCTATTCGCTTCTTCAGAAATTTTTATTTTTAGCATGCTCAAGCTCGGCAAATCATCTCGCGTCTCAATCGCAACAACAAAACTTTCATACGATTTAGGCAAACCATTTAGCAACACAACTGATAAGATCTTTTCATCAACCTTTATGTTAACCTCTGCTAAAGCCTCGTGTACCACCTGGAATTTCCGCAAATATTCCTGTGCACTTATACCATCCGACATTTTTAACGTCAACAATTGTTTAATTAAAAGCACTACCCTTGCTGGTCCGCTTGGCCTGTGAATTTTATTTAGCTTTTGCCATGCCTGTGACGACGATACACAATTTTTATACCCGATACTCAAAATGAGTATTGGGGTATATTAGATTTGTGGTGAAAGTGGATGTGTGTAACGTCCAGAAGGAATCGTTTCCGACCCCATAAAGTATATATATTCTTGATCAGCATCAATAGCCGAGTCGATTGAGCCATGTCTGTCTGTCCGTCCGTCCGTCTGTCCGTCTGTCCGTCCCCTTCAGCGCCTAATGCTCAAAGACTATAAGAGCTAGAGCAACGATGTTTTGGATCCAGACTTCTGTGATATGTCACTGCTCCAAAAATATTTCAAAACTTTGCCCCGCCCACTTCCGCCCCCACAAAGGGCGAAAATCTGTGGCATCCACAATATTGCAGATTTGAGAAAACTAAAAACGCAGAATCATAGATAATGACCATATCTATTAGATTGCTGAATCTGGATCAGATCAGATCATTTTTATAGCCAAAAGGAACAAATCAATTTGCAGTGGCTACGCAGCGCCCGACGTCAAGCTCAGACTGATTTTCTGTCTCTCTCGCACGCACTCTTTGTCGTGTCGTTAAATATTAGCGGCGTCTGCCGGAGGAGAGCCATACTGACTTAGTATCGGGTATAACCGTAGAGTTGCGGTGTCCGCAGCAACTCACAACGTTCCCCCCTTCATCGGTCCGATGAAGACGTTCCTTACGGACATGGGAACAGAATATAAGAATTCAATCATAAATGATTTGTGCAAATATCTTAGGATAGACAACATAACGTCCACTGCACACCACCACCAGACCTTAGGGACAATAGAACGAAGTCATAGAACATTCAATGAATACGTTCGTTCATACATATCTGCAGACAAAACCGATTGGGATGTTTGGATATATAAAAAAAAGAAAAAAAAAGAGAATCAACATACAAGATATAAAAAAAAACAAAAGGATAAAAAAAAAAAATAAATAACTACATAGGTTAGGTTAGGTTAGGTAGAGACGGCCGCCAAGCTCGCTCGGAGCCCAGCACACATAGGCCGGTTTCGGCCCGTTGTGATACCGTTTGGGATCATTCCCTCCCTGCAGATGAGACTTCATGTCAACAGTTGTCCCATCCAGATGCCCTTATAAAGTTGACGATCTTTCTGGGACATAGCGTGGACATCTCCGAGATGTCGTTCAGAAAGGCAGAGCCCAAGTAATGCAGCCTCCTTCTGCTGAGAGCTGGACAGGAACAGAACAGGTGTTCCACTGTTTCCTCCTCGTCCTCGTCTCTGCAGCTGCGGCAGAAATCATTGTATGGGGCACCCAGCCTGTTTGCGTGGGTGCCTACTAGCCAGTGTCCTGTGAGGGAACGTATGACTGCGCTGCACCTTTCCCTGCCTAGTTTGCAGAGCTCTGAATAACTACATAATTATATTACGTTATTTCTCTAAAAAGGGAGGTGTAGTATGTTGTATGCCAAATAAGCATATGCCCACCGTATTGTAGTGTATACAATATGTCAAGTGGTCATATGCCCAAAGTTAATGTAGAGTATCACGCTCATAAACATAAAGACACTTTGTCGCAATGTTTACGTAACATAGCCACACTCAAGAGCCGTAATACGATCAGTCCCTTATATGTGGACTGGCCTGCAGCGTGAGAACTGCAGTGTCGGCAATATATTCCAAGTGGCCGAATGAGCATTCCAATGTATATGCCTTCTGCATATACATTCTTACAAACATAAATGTGGGGTTTTTATTTACTTTAGGTTTAATAATTAATTTGTATTTAATGTTTGATAAATTTAGGATAAATGTATTCTTTATTCTGCGTCGTTTTATTCTTCTTCTCTGCGGCCGTCGTCGTTTTTGCGTCTTTTCGGTACCGCCGTCGTTTTATTTCTCTGCTTGTCTCTTCCTTGCTCGTCGTCTTCTTCGTGATGGCATAATCGTTGTTCGTCGTTCTTTTTAGTGATGGGATCATCGTTGCTCGTCGTTCTTTTTAGTCTAGGGATCTTATCTTCATTTGGTATTTTGTGTGGTACACCAACCCACATTCGGCCATTCTGATTAAGCATTCGACCCGAATGCGTCGTCGTCGTCGTTGCCAATGGACCATGGCTTCATGTACTCCGCGCACGATGAGGTATTCTTTGGGCCATCGCAGTTTCCGACTTTCTGAACATCATACGCATTGTTATGTTTGATTCCAACAACTTGGTAGGGTCCCAAAAACTTTGCTTTTAATTTCAGGCCACTACCAAACTGTCAACGTTTGATGGCAACCAAGTCACCAATATTATATCGTCTTGCAGGTTTTCGTCGTAGATTATACGTCTTCTTATTTTCGTTCTGAAGCTTCACAATTTGAGCCTTTGCCTTTGCTCTTAGGTCGCTGCGTTCGTCGTTAAATATAGTTGCTGTTTTTTTTTTGATCAATTGCCGTATTTGGAGGTCTTCTTTTGTCCGCATCTTAACTCCAACTAGCATTTCAAAGGGTGTCGTATCAATGCTTCTCGTAAATGTTGAATTTACAGCTTGTTGAACTTTGCTGACATGCCTGTACCATTTCGTGGGGTCGTCGATACTCAGTTTTGAGAGCACTGAAATTATGATTGCATTCAGTCTCTCAACTTGACCATTTACTCTCGGTAGTCCTGTCGTCGTCTTCACCAGCTTAATCCCTTCGTCGTCACAATACTTAACAAAGTCTTGCGAGGTGAAAGCGGAGCCCTTATCCGAGATTATAAACGCTGGATTACCAAATGTAATACTTTGACTGCTAAGCTTCGCAATAACCTCATTTGAGGTAGTCGATTTCGTGGGATACAGCCAGCAATACTTCGTGAATGAGTCTTTAACTGCAAAGATATGTTTGTAGTCCTTGTGCGTCGAATCCACAGGTCCCAAAAAGTCAATATGATAAGTGTATAATGGAACGTCTTCTTTCTGGAGTGGGTGTAGTAGCCCTTCCTGCTTGCCTCTCTTTCGGTTCATCAAAATACATGGAATACAGCACTCAATATATTTCTTGATCTTCTCTTCGACATTTTGTATGTAGAATTCTCTACAAATCAAATCCTTCGTCTTCTTTGCTGCAAAATGACCTCTATCATGTGCACGGCTGATAATTTGTTTCTGCATGTCATTGGGTACCACCATAAGTTCCTCGTCCTGTACAAGTCTATATAGCATACCAGATTTCAGGAAATAATCGTCGTAAGTCTTCTGTTCGTCGTTCAGAATTTGTTTAATAGCCTTAATCTTTTCATCTTTCGACTGTGCATCTTTTAAAGCGATGCTTATGCTGTCTTCAGTTATCATCATGATTGGGTAGCGGCTGAGAGCATCGACATGCTTCATTCTAGTTCCTGACCGATGTTCCACAGCATAATCGTACTCCTGCAGGAACAAAATCCATCGCGCCACCCTAGTGCATAAGTTTTGTTTCTCCAGCGTCTTTGTAAAAGCATTGCAGTCTGTTATCAGTTTAAAATGAATGCCTAAGAGATATACTGTAGTATGCTCATATTAAAGTAAAGTAAAGTATTCATTATTACGAATACCCACTGTACCGACGGTACTTAAAGAATACACACTGTAACACTTTGTTTCAGTGTTTACGTAACAATAAAGTCCCAGACATTCTGGGTGATCGTATTACGATTCACTCAAGAATGCCTCGAGCGACCCAAGTGCAGCGTCAGCATGTTCCCATGACTTGACGGCACTAATATACATGCATACACACATATATCTTCCCTCGCGCTCTCGCTGCCAACAGCGCTGAGCATATTCACACATATACATACTAACATATAAGAGATAAGAACACATAGTTCTGCCGCTCCGCTGCCGGCGTCACTGGCAGCGCAGCTCCGCGGCTTTTGGCTTACAAAAGCCCAAAACACAATTGTAAAATGGAGAACATAAACGACAATAAAAGAGATCGGAGGGTTGAGCCCCAACGATCCAGAAAAACGGATTGAACATCGATTTACATGGCGACCGTGACAGGGCCATATATGTCCTACGCGATGGATCAATCTAAGGATTGAAAAAAAAAGGAGAAAAATTTTTTCACAAAAGTGTCAAAAATAATAAAGACAAAGAATGGCCGGAAAAAAATATAATAATATGTGATTTTGTTTAAAAAAAAAAAAAAATCGGACCAAGTCAAAAGAAAATTGATGAATTGGAAAAACTATTGAAATAGTGTTGTCCCCAGTGCCAGTGCCAAGGAAAAAACCCAGCAGAAAGCCAAACCAGCCGTTTCGCCAGACCCATGCACGACTGCCGACGATATTACGCACAAACCCATGTTTCATTATAATTTATACCCTTAACTTTGGGGACTACAATGCGGCCAGAAATATATAATACCCAAGGAGATTTAACAGCCCGCGCTACAAAGAGCGTACACGCAATATAAAAACCTGTGCGAAGACCAGCACCGGCCCCCACCAGACCCAGCAAGGACCAATAATATAAGTGCGAGTGGCATAGGACCGCCCTTGCACCGCCTTGCACCGTCGATGGACAGTAACACAAACACTCCAGCAGCAGAAAATGCACCAGACTTCGCCGACGCTGCTCCTACCGAGCAAAGGGACGCACTCAGCCTACAAGAGGCCTTAGAAGTGTATCCAAACGATGGACCACGCCCACTCACAATAGCTGAGTACAGGGCAAGACAAGAACGAGGGGGAACGTTGTGAGTTGCTGCGGACACCGCAACTCTACAGTTATACCCGATACTAAGTCAGTATGGCTCTCCTCCGGCAGACGCCGCTAATATTAAACGACACGACAAAGAGTGCGTGCGAGAGAGACAGAAAATCAGTCTGAGCGTGACGTCGGGCGCTGCGTAGCCACTAAAAATTGATTTGTTCCTTTTGGCTATAAAAATGATCTGATCTGATCCAGATTCAGCAATCTGATAGATATGGTCATTGTCTATGATTGTGCGTTTTTAGTTTACTCGATTTTGCAATATTGTGGATGCAACAGATTTTCGTCCTTTGTGTGGGCGGAAGGGGGTGGGGCGAAATTTTGAGATATACGTTTTATAGTGAGATCTAACAGGAGTGCGGATACCAAATTTGGTTACTCTAGCCTTAATAGTCTCTGAGATTTATGAATATCCCCAGATCTGCATCCTTTGCGGGGGCGGAAGGGGGTGTGGCGAAATTTTGAAACAAACTCGTCTCGGTCCGATATATTAGGAGTGTGGATACCAAATTTGGTTGCTCTAGCTTTTATAGTCTCTGAGATCTAGGCGCTAATGTTTTACTCTAAGCAAAGCCGCCTATGCTACGTGTGTGTTAGAGAGAGACAGGGCGAGAAAAAATGAAATTGTTTTCTTGATGCTGGCTATAATAATAATACGATCCAATTCAGATTCCGCAGTCTAAAAGATATCGTCATTCTCTACGATTCTGCGTTTTTGGTTTTCTCGTATCTTTAAAATTGTGGATGCCACAGATTTTCGCCCTTTGTGGACAGACGGACGGACGGACAGACAGACATGGCTCAATCGACTCGGCTATTGATGCTGATCAAGAATATATATACTTTATGGGGTCGGAAACGATTCCTTCTGGACGTTACACACATCCATTTTCACCACAAATCTAATATACCCCAATACTCATTTTGAGTATCGGGTATAAAAAGAGATATATGAGTAGGGCAAACAATTTAGATAGAGTTTAAAAAAAAAAAAAAAATTTGGTCTCAACGACCCCTAGGAGCATAATAGAGCTCGAATACATGTACATGGGTACACTTCAGGTAGAATTCCCGCCTTTAATACATTGTTACAAAGACAAAATAAAATGTCTCGTAGAACAGCAGCAGCCATTAGGGCTACCCACGATAGGAATGAAAATTTCGAATATAGAGCTAAAGCAATCTTAGCCGCATTCCCCAATCCAATTAGCATATACGAGTTCGAATACTCATATATGAACGAATATAATTTACCTTTTTCACCACTAATTCATTGTGATGCCACACAAAAGGGTATCGTATTATCAACCATACCCGGCATCCTCGTAAACAGCCAAATAATAGAAAATGAAATTTTAGGAAGAATTGTGATTGCTAATGTTAGATTGTCTCCCAATCGGAATGGACAACATTAAAAAACACATATGGACTGGCTTACGATCTGCGCTAAAGTTTTCACTCTAAGAGCAGAATTCGATAAGTCATACAAATGCTTAACGCAGAACAGACCTACACAAAATAGTACGGTCATTAAACATACAACTAATTTGGTAAACATATATAATGAGGTCAGAGAACTTTTTCTAGAAAACAGACAAAGACTTACTGATATACATTGGTTTCAATCTACAGACGTCTTCAAACGTCTAAGGGAACGATTAGTATACGTTAAAGAAAAATTCAATCTGGACATACACATCCCAAATCTTCTAAACACAGCTGCGACATATATACCAGCTGTAGAATCGGAATCAAGGCCAATAAGTCCCAGGCCCCCGAATGTAAAAAATATTATCATTATATCGGAAGACGATTCTCGATCAAATAGATCGAACCATCCGGTGAACGACGACAAACCGTCGACTAGTTCAGCAAACAGCGTGGTTGGGCAAGAACCAACCACAATGGCAGACGAAACAATTGCCCAACGGGCATATATCAAAGATATTTCGCACGCCATTCCGGAATTTAATGGACAGAAACTCCATTTACAAAGATTCATTACGGCAGTCAAATTGGTCGATCTAACGAAAGGACCATACGAAAATTTAGCTATAGAAGTAATTAAATCAAAAGTAATAGGAACTACATTGTATAAAATACAAGATGAAACCACCATTAGCGCAATAATAAAGAAATTGCAAGACACTATTGTCGGAGAGTCATCAGATGTTATAAAGGCTAAAATGGCAAAAGTATGCCAAAAAGGCAAAACAGCCGCCCAATTCACAACAGAGATTGATGATATGAGAAAACTTCTAGAAGCATCATACATTGATGAGGGTTTGCCAGCGGAACACGCCGATAAGTTCAGCTGCAAAGAGGCCATTAGTACAATGGTTAAAAATTGCGAGCACGGCAGACTCAAAACAATACTAGAAGCAGGCACATTCCCAACAATGAATGATGCCGTAGCAAAATATATACAGTGTAGTACAGAGATGACTGGTAGCGCAAGTTCAATATTGTACACCAGACAAGGACAAGTCTACCGCGGTAGTAACTTTCGAGGTAACTATCGTGGTGGAGGAAATGGTCGTGGTTACAACCACAACCATATTTACAACAACAATAGTTATAATAACAATAGAGGTCGTGTTGGCTATAGCGGTTCACACAATCAACCTCAATCTCAATATATTCGTGGCATTCCTCAATTCTAAAACAGGAAAACAACTTACATTACTTATAGATACAGGTGCCAATATATCATTATTAAAAGAAAATTCAGATGTCTTTAACGACATTCAAACAAAAAATAAAATAGATATTCAAGGAATAGGGGAAGGTATAATAACATCCCAAGGCCTTACCCTAATAGAGCTACAGACGGATAAGTACATAATTCCACACAATTTCCATTTAGTTAATCAAAATTTTGCAATTCCTTGTGATGGAATAATAGGCATTGATTTCATAAAAGAATTAAACTGCCTAATAGACTTAAAACCTGCAGAGGATTGGTTAATAATACGACCAAATAATATAAAAATTAAAATTTATGTTCCAATAACATACAGTTCTGGTAACAATACAATTCTTCTACCAGCAAGATCACAAGTTGTCAGAAAAATAGAATTAACGTCCGATATAGAAACCATATTGATCCCAAACCAGGAAATTCAACCTGGTATTTATGTAGCAAATACAATAACTTCAAAAAATAATACATTTGTCCGATTGCTGAATACAACCAGTACCAACCAATTAGTACATATAAATAACATACAATATGAACCACTTTCGAATTACAAGGTAATTCAAACAACTCAAAAAATCCGAGAAAAAACTGTCATAGCTGAATTAAGCAAACATTTCCCAGTACAATTCAAGAAGCAATTAACTAAACTATGTACCAATTTTAGTGACGTATTCGGGCTTGAAACCGAATCAATCACAACAAATAATTTTTATAAACAGAAATTGAGATTGAGGGATGACGAACCTATATATATAAAGAACTATCGAAGTCCGCATAGCCAAGTTGAGGAAATTAAAAAACAAGTAGGAAAATTAATCAACGACAATATTGTCGAACCATCCGTATCAGAATACAACAGCCCACTTCTACTTGTCCCAAAGAAAGCCCTTCCGGGTTCAGAACAAAAGAAATGGCGATTAGTAGTTGACTATCGTCAAATAAACAAAAAACTCCTGGCCGACAAATTTCCACTACCTAGAATTGATGACATTTTGGATCAAATAGGTAGAGCAAAGTATTTCTCATGCCTTGACTTAATGTCAGGTTTTCATCAAATCGAACTAGAAGAAAGTTCGCGAAATATAACGTCTTTTTCAACGAGCAATGGCTCATATCGCTTCACGCGACTACCATTTGGTTTAAAAATAGCGCCGAATTCATTTCAAAGAATGATGACTATAGCATTCTCTGGACTTGAAGCTTCGCAAGCCTTCCTGTATATGGACGATCTAATAGTCATGGGTTGTTCCGAAAAACATATGCTTAAAAACTTAACAGATATTTTTGAGATATGTAGGAAACACAACCTAAAATTACATCCACAAAAATGTTCATTTTTTATGCATGAAGTGACCTTTCTTGGTCATAAATGCACAGATAAAGGAATCTTGCCAGATGACAAGAAATATGACGTCATCAAAAACTATCCAGTCCCACATGATGCGGACAGCGCTAGACGATTTATTGCATTTTGCAATTATTATAGACGTTTTATTAAAAACTTCGCCGACTATTCCCGGCACATAACTAGATTATGTAAAAAGAATGTCCCCTTTGAGTGGTCAACTGAATGTCAAAATGCATTCCAATATTTAAAAGATAAACTTATGGAACCCACTCTGTTACAGTACCCAGATTTTCAGAAAGAATTTTGCATAATCACCGATGCTAGTAAACAAGCATGTGGAGCGGTTTTAACTCAAAACCATAACGGACTCCAACTCCCATTAGCATATGCATCACGTTCATTCACAAAAGGTGAAAGTAACAAAAGTACTACAGAACAGGAATTAGCAGCAATTCATTGGGCAATTACCCATTTTCGACCATATATCTATGGTAAACACTTTACAGTAAAAACGGATCACAGACCACTAACATACCTATTTTCAATGGTCAATCCTAGCTCAAAACTCACACGCATGCGGCTCGAATTAGAAGAATACGACTTTACAGTCGAGTATCTAAAGGGTAAAGATAATCATGTAGCAGATGCGTTATCAAGAATAACCATCACAGACCTAAAAAACATACCAAATACGAATAAAGTCCTGAAAGTCACTACCAGGCAACAGAGTAGACAGAAATCCTGCGCAGGAAAAGAACAAATTGAATTGCCTAGGCAATCTCTAACAAAAGCTTCAAAGCCCAACGTATATGAAGTCATCAACAATGACGAAGTACGTAAAGTAGTGACCTTGCATGTAAATAATAATTTATGTTTTTTCAAACATGGAAAAAAAATTACTGCAAGATATGATGTTAGCGATTTGTATACTAATGGAACCCTTGACTTAGGTCAGTTTTTCCAAAGGCTTGAAACGCAGGCCGGTAAACAAAAAATCAGCCAACTCAAAGTGGCACCGTGGGAAAATATCTTTGAATACATTTCAATAGATAATTTTAAAAATATGGGCAATAAAATATTACGAACAATAAGAGTAGCGCTACTCAACCCGGTGACCCTAATTAAAAATGAAAAAGAAAAAGAAGCAATACTGTCTACATTACATGATGATCCCATACAAGGAGGACATACAGGCATAACAAAAACCTTGGCCAAGGTCAAAAGACATTATTTTTGGAAAGGTATGACTAAAGAAATAACCAATTACATACGAAAATGTCCAAAATGCCAAAAAGCTAAAGTAACCAAGCACACAATAACTCCATTGACTATTACAGAAACACCATACATGGCTTTTGATAGGGTAATAGTGGATACGATCGGTCCACTTCCTAAATCAGAACAAGGAAATGAATATGCAGTCACCTTAATATGTGACCTGACAAAATACCTTGTCGCCATACCCATTAGAAACAAAAGTGCAAATACAGTAGCTAAAGCTATTTTTGAAAATTTTATTCTAAAGTACGGTCCAATGAAGACGTTCATTACGGACATGGGAACAGAATATAAAAATTCAATAACTGAAGACTTATGTAAAAATCTAAACATCAAAAACATAACTTCTACTGCACATCATCACCAGACTGTAGGAACCGTGGAGCGAAGCCACAGAACATTTAACGAATTCATACGCTCATACATCTCAGCTGACAAATCAGATTGGGATGTATGGCTGCAATACTTCGTATATTGTTTTAATACAACCCCCTCTATGGCACATGATTATTGTCCATATGAGCTAGTTTTCGGTAAGACTTCAAACTTACCAGTTCAATTTAATACTATAGATAGAATAGCACCTCTATATAACATAGATGATTACTCTAAAGAGAGTAAATATAGATTAGAAATAGCATATAAACGAGCAAGGATTATGCTCGAGGAGCATAAAATTAAAAATAAACAGCTATATGACTTAAAGTTAAAAGATTTAAATTTAGCTGTAGGAGATAAAGTTTTATTGAAAAATGAAACAGGACATAAGCTAGATTTTAAATATATAGGACCATATAGAGTAGAAAGTATCGGAGAAAGAGATAACGTCATAATCTCCGATAAAAAAAAAAAACTCAGAAAGTACATAAGGATAGGTTAAAGATTTGCAATTATTAATCATTTTTAGTATGGCCATACATAAATATAAACCATAAAAATATACTACTCTGCATTTATATTCAAATAACTTTTAAATTTTATCAATATTAATTAAAGTTCAATATTCTAATAATTGACTAAAAAGAAAAAAAAAATATATATATATAAATTGTCTTTTTAAGAATACATAACTCGTATACATATATAGTAAAAGCTAAAAATAAAATAACTTCATTATATTACGTTATTTTGCAAAAGGAGGGAGATGTAGTATGCTCATATTAAAGTAAAGTAAAGTATTCATTATTACGAATACGCACTGTACCGACGGTACTTAAAGAATACACACTGTAACACTTTGTTTCAGTGTTTACGTAACAATAAAGTCCCAGACATTCTGGGTGATCGTATTACGATTCACTCAAGAATGCCTCGAGCGACCCAAGTGCAGCGTCAGCATGTTCCCATGACTTGACGGCACTAATATACATGCAAGTTAACGTACCCAATTCCATTGAGCTCTTATACGAGTTGTAAACAATCTTTGGCTTTCCAAAACGAAAACAATTTCAATCTTGGGCCTCCGCCTAATTGATTTCTAAGATGTACAATCTCAAGCGCCCCCGCCGCAATCCCATTCTTTGACACTCGCCTAAATGGAAAACCAATGTTTGCCCACACCCGGCTTCTCATAAACAATCTCACTCCCGGCTTTCTGCAGATCCTGCACTTTAGGCCTTTTACAGTTCTCTCTTTGGATGACGAAATCTAATACTCGGGATGGCGAAATCAATTTAAATGTTTATAGAAAAACGATTCCCGAAAGGGATCAACGATGCAAAGATCAGAAAGTTCAAATCAGTCTTGATCCAGCAGCGACACCGCAAAGTCTAGCTAAATATTAAGATCGCGCAATCCCTTGCCCGGAATTCCTTTGTGACCCTCTACTTAAATCTATATCAGTGAAGTTCGAAGTAAAATAAAAACTTTTTAAAAACACAATCCGCTACCGCAGTTATTTAATTGGCGCCCAACGTGGGGCGACGTTGTATAAAAAGCACCGAATGATAAAAGTGTTGCGTCGTGCCGAAACCCGAAGGACAATTAATTAATGGAATAAATCCTTCAAATTTAAAAACGCGGAGTGACTGTGTGATATAAGATAAAAAGAAGTGAGATAAAAAGGAAACAAACCGGAGCTTAGGGTGTGCAAAAATAAATACAAATACAAATACAAATACAAATACAATGCAAAATACAAATAAATAAAAAAGCTAATCAAGTCAATTCATAAATACAAAAAAACCAAAAAAACCCAAAGTTTTTAAACAAAACCAACAAAACCAAAACACAATGAAAGTGAAACGATCAGCGAAGCCAAAGAAGGAAGACCCCCAGAAGACCCAGTTAAACAAAGAAATTTAAGAAGGAAGACCCGTTCAAAGACCTGTCAGCCAAATCAAGAAGGAAGACCCGTGCGAAGATCAGTCAGCCAAACTAAGAAGGACGACCCCTACCGGATAGCTCGTGAGCAAAAGTTGTATTAATAAATATTTAAGTTCAATTAGGTTATATAAGATTATAAAAACTAACATATAAGAAAAATTAAAGGTGGATCAACTGAAATTGAAAAACTAAAAATGATTAACTCTCAAACAAGGACCGATCTCACAGCAGATCTGGTCAAACAATTGATAGCACTTCAAATTTCACAAGTACAAGAGCAAATTGTAAATTTAAAACAACAAATAGAAACTAAATCCGATCAGGTATCAGATTATCAGGCAGAAACAATAGACGAGACAATAAGAGATGACACCACATTAAAGGTAATAGAATCCCTACCAATTTTCAATGGTGGATTAAACCAATATGTAGGATGGAGGGAAGCTGCAGAAACTGCAGTGAAGTTATATAAGAAAGGAAGTAAGCAATATTATATTGCATTAACAATTTTGAGAAACAAAATAACAGGACCAGCACATGACGCACTGACCAACCACGGGACAGTTTTAAATTTTGATGCCATACTTTCACGACTTGACTTTGTTTACAGTGACAAGAGACCAATTTACATAATAGAACAGGAGTTAAGCGTTCTCCGACAAGGGAACCTTTCAATTATAGATTTCTATAACGAGGTTAACAAGAAAATGACCTTGTTAATAAATAAGACAATAATGACTCACGGTAAGGACAGTGAAATCACCAAAGAATCAAATAAAACGAGGGGGAACGTTGTGAGTTGCTGCGGACACCGCAACTCTACGGTTATACCCGATACTAAGTCAGTATGGCTCTCCTCCGGCAGACGCCGCTAATATTTAACGACACGACAAAGAGTGCGTGCGAGAGAGACAGAAAATCAGTCTGAGCGTGACGTCGGGCGCTGCGTAGCCACTGCAAATTGATTTGTTCCTTTTGGCTATAAAAATGATCTGATCTGATCCAGATTCAGCAATCTAATAGATATGGTCATTATCTATGATTCTGCGTTTTTATTATACCCGATACTCAAAATGAGTATTGGGGTATATTAGATTTGTGGTAAAAGTGGATGTGTGTAACGTCCAGAAGGAATCGTTTCCGACCCCATAAAGTATATATATTCTTGATCAGCATCAATAGCGGAGTCGATTGAGCCATGTCTGTCTGTCCGTCTGTCCGTCTGTCCGTCCGTCCGTCTGTCCGTCTGTCCGTCCCCTTCAGCGCCTAATGCTCAAAGACTATAAGAGCTAGAGCAACGATGTTTTGGATCCAGACTTCTGTGATATGTCACTGCTACAAAAATATTTCAAAACTTTGCCCCGCCCACTTCCGCCCCCACAAAGGGCGAAAATCTGTGGCATCCACAATTTTAAAGATACGAGAAAACAAAAAACGCAGAATCGTAGAGAATGACCATATCTTTTAGACTGCAGAATCTGAATTGGATCGTATTACTATTATAGCCAGCATCAAGAAAACAATTTCATTTTTTCTCGCCCTGTCTCTCTCTAACACACAGGTAGCATAGGCGGCTTTGCTTAGAGTAAAACATTAGCGCCTAGATCTCAGAGACTATAAAAGCTAGAGCAACCAAATTTGGTATCCACATTCCTAATATATCAGACCGAGACGAGTTTGTTTCAAAATTTCGCCACACCCCCTTCCGCCCCCGCAAAGGATGCAAATCTGGGGATATTCACAAATCTCAAAGACTATTAACGCTAGAGTAACCAAATTTGGAATCCGCACTTCTCTTAGATCTCACTATAAAACGTGTATCTCAAAATTTCGCCCCACCCCCTTCCGCCCACACAAAGGACGAAAATCTGTTGCATCCACAATATTGCAGATTCGAGAAAACTAAAAACGGGGAATCATAGATAACGACCATATCTATCAGATTGCTGAATCTGGATCAGATCAGATAATTTTTGTAGCCAAAAGGAACAAATCAATTTGCAGTGGCTATGCAGCGCGTGACATCACGCTCAGACTGATTTTCTGTCTCTCTCGCACGCACTCTTTGTCGTGTCGTTTAATATTAGCGGCGTCTGCCGGAGGAAAGCCATACTGACTTAGTATCGGGTATAACTGTAGAGTTGCGGTGTCCGCAGCAACTCACAACGTTCCCCCTCGTTAGTTTTCTCAAATCTGCAATATTGTGGATGCTACAGATTTTCGTCCTTTGTGGGGGCGGAAGGGGGTGGGTCGAAATTTTGAGATATACGTTTTATAGTGAGATCTAACAGGAGTGCGGATACTAAATTTGGTTACTCTAGCCATAATAGTCTCTGAGATTTGTGAATATCCCCAGATTTGCATCCTTTGTGGGGGCGGAAGGGGGTGGGTCGAAATTCTGAGATATACGTTTTATAGTGACATCTTAAAGGAGTGTGTGTCCCAAATTTGGTTACTCTAGCCTTAATAGTCTCTGAGATTTGTGGTTGCCTCAGATTTTCGTCCTTTACGGGGGCGGAAGCGGGTGTGGCGAAATTCGGACATGAAACGGTCAAGGTCCGATATCACAGGAGTGTGGATACCAAATTTGGTTGCTCTGGCTTTTATAGGTTCTGAGATCCTTGAACTCATATTTTGCAATTGGCAAAACCGACCATGAAACCTGTGTGTTAGAGTGAGACAGAGCGAGAAAGAGTGAAATTGTTTTCGTGATTCTGGCTGTAATAATTATACGATCTGGTTCAGATTTTGCACTCTAGAAGATATAGTCATCTTCTACGATTCTGCGTTTTTAGTTTTCTCGTATCGTCGAAATTGTGGATGCCACAGATTTGCGCCCTTTGTGGGGGCGGAAGTGGGCGGGGCAAAGTTTTGAAATATTTTTGGAGCAGTGACATATCACAGAAGTCTGGATCCAAAACATCGTTGCTCTAGCTCTTATAGTCTTTGAGCATTAGGCGCTGAAGGGGACGGACAGACGGACGGACGGACAGACAGACATGGCTCAATCGACTCGGCTATTGATGCTGATCAAGAATATATATACTTTATGGGGTCGGAAACGATTCCTTCTGGACGTTACACACATCCAGTTTTACCACAAATCTAATATACCCCAATACTCATTTTGAGTATCGGGTATAAAAACGAGGGGGAACGTTGTGAGTTGCTGCGGACACCGCAACTCTACAGTTATACCCGATACTAAGTCAGTATGGCTCTCCTCCGGCAGACGCCGCTAATATTAAACGACACGACAAAGAGTGCGTGCGAGAGAGACAGAAAATCAGTCTGAGCGTGACGTCGGGCGCTGCGTAGCCACTAAAAATTGATTTCTTGCTTTTGGCTACAAAAATGATCCGATCTGATCTAAATTCAGCAACTGGATGATTCTATGATTCTGCGTTTTTAGTTTACTCGAATTTGCAATATTGTGGATGCAACAGATTTTCGTCCTTTGTGTGGGCGGAAGGGGGTGGGGCGAAATTTTGAGATATACGTTTTATAGTGAGATCTAACAGGAGTGCGGATACCAAATTTGGTTACTCTAGCCTTAATAGTCTCTGAGATTTATGAATATCCCCAGATCTGCATCCTTTGCGGGGGCGGAAGGGGGTGTGGCGAAATATTGAAACAAACTCGTCTCGGTCCGATATATTAGGAGTGTGGATACCAAATTTGGTTGCTCTAGCTTTTATAGTCTCTGAGATCTAGGCGCTAATGTTTTACTCTAAACAAAGCCGCCTATGCTACGTGTGTGTTAGAGAGAGACAGGGCGAGAAAAAAATAAATTGTTTTCGTGATGCTGGCTATAATAATAATACGATCCAATTCAGATTCCGCAGTCTAAAAGATATCGTCATTCTCTACGATTCTGCGTTTTTGGTTTTCTCGTATCTTTAAAATTGTGGATGCCACAGATTTTCGCCCTTTGTGGACAGACGGACGGACGGACAGACAGACATGGCTCAATCGACTCGGCTATTGATGCTGATCAAGAATATATATACTTTATGGGGTCGGAAACGATTCCTTCTGGACGTTACACACATACACTTTTACCACAAATCTAATATACCCCAATACTCATTTTGAGTATCGGGTATAAAAAATTAGAGACAATGCCTTACGCATTTTTGTCACTGGCCTAAACGGCGGCATT